>NC_056743.1:661242113-661389613 GCF_019279795.1 Protopterus annectens | reverse complement strand
GGTGCTTAAGTGGGAAGCCAGTTCGTTCTGAAGTTCATGTAAAACGCAGCCTGGGATGTTGTCCGGTCCCATAGATGCTGTGTTTTTGGCTTTAGAGAGTGCAGCTTTTACTTGTGTAGTTGTGATTATAGGGACTCTGCATTCTTCCTGTATAGATATGGGCCCTTTGGGGGTGAGAGGGGGGTGAAGTTAGCACTGAACCTATCTGCCAGGATGTTGGCAATATCAGACGGTTCTGTAATTTTTGTGCCTTTGTGCTGTAACTCAGAGCAGATATGGGTGTTGCCATGGAGATTTTTGACATGGCTATAGAATGCTTTGTGGTTGTTCTTGGAATTAGTGGTGATTTTGTTTTTGTAGCTAGCTTTAGAGGATCTTATAAGGCATCTCAGCTTCTTACTGAGGCTGACGAGGGAGCTCCTCCACTCATGGGATTTTACTCTCTTTTGCAACAGTTTCTTCCATCTGTTGTACAGTTTGTTTATGGCAGCAGGGGGCCACCAGATTGGCTTCCTTTTTTTGGAGGATAGCATCTTGGTTCTGTTTGGGATAACATGATCCATGCACTTGTGTAAGTGCTTATAGTGCTTTTGTGTAAGATTTATCAGTTGTAACTGTATTGTCCATCTGCATGGGTGTCATGAAGTTCACCACTTCTGTCTTAAGAAGCATGAAGTTGGCTTTGGAGAAATGTTTTACTGTGGTTTCCTAAATGGGAGGTGGGGACGGGATGTGGATATCAAGGGTGATTAGTTTATGATCAGATCGGACCAAAAAGGAGTTGACTTCAGGTGTGGAACACTGGTGACTCAAGTTGGTAATGACTATGTCTAGAATATTGTTGCCCCTGGGGGGGGTGTGGATATGTTTTTCTAGGGCATTAGAGTTTATGAATTCCAGAAAGCGTTGAGCTAAGAAGTTGGTACACAAGTAGTTTTCCCAGTTAATGGTGGGGTAGTTGAAATCGCCCATTATTAGGCTGTTTGGTTGATCCCTAATATTTTCCAGTACATCAAGAAAAGAGGAGTGGGAATCCTGGGGCATGGTGGGGGATCTGTAGCAAGCTACAATTTGAATTGCAGTTTTGCCCAGAGTTAGTTGCACTTGGATAACCGTGGCTGCATTATGCTGAGCAACTAGCTTGGAGGTGTGGATATCCTTAATGAATATGGACACACCTCTGCCTTTGGTGCTCTGGTTCAGGTTACATGGCCAAAATGTGTGGTATGAGTTATAGCCTGGTAGTGCAGGGGTGCTCTCTGGAGCCTTGAATCCGGTCTAAGTCATTGCACAGATATCAATGTTCTCCATTTTAAGGAGAGCCTCGAGTGAGTGCATTTTGAGATTTAGACTTCTAGCATTGAGTAGCATCACCCTCAGTTTTTGCTTGCCTGTTCCTGTTATGGTGGTGAATTTGTCATTTGAACCTTGCCTAAAAAAGGCACTCTAGGGGCGGCAAGAACCTTAGCCAGTATCTCGAATCCCAGGGGTGACAGGTAGAGGCCATCTCTGGCAAAGCATCATGGTCTGTCGACCATGTCGTCCCAGGCAGACAGACACTGGATCCTTTTAGAATGGCACCAGAAGCTTAGCCAATTGTTGAAGTCAATCATTTTGTCCTTGTACTGCGGCATCGTTCTGGGTGATGACAGAATGCTACTCAGGGCTAGGGTCTTATCTGCCTGGGCTACAAGATCAGAGAGCTCTTCCATGTCTCTTTTCATGTAGTCCAGAGAGGTATGTCTCAGGTCATTCACACCAGCATGGACAATTACAGAGTCATATTTGTACTTGTTGTGGAGTGACCTGAGTGCGTGGGTTATGTGGCGGATCCTGGCACCCGACAGGCAGCTGACAGTAACCTTCTCCTTGTTTAGCCTGGTGAGTGGGACATCAGTGTGCCTGACTATAGAGGCACCTATGACTAGTGTGTTGGGTACGTTGTTTTGCCTTATTGATTGTGGTTGAGTGGCACACTGAACCTGTCAGCTTTGTGTCATTTGGGTTGTGTTGGGGGATGGAGGTTGCTTGTATTTCTGCTTTGGAGGTCTCTGTTGCTTAGACAGATTATTATTGAGAGCTTTCTCTCACAGAGTAAACCTTCCTTTCTCTATCAAACCCTAAGCCACGAGAAAGCAGATCGGAGGAGATGGTACGGTCTTAGACATTTAAAAAAGTTATTAGAAGGGATAGTAAATTAAAAAAATATATTCTAATGTATTTATTATAAACTATTAGGTGTTGCATCAAAAACAATCATAAAAAATCAATAAATCATGACTTGCATGAGTCACCTGACAGAAAATAATATAATTACTGGAATACAGGAAACATTCCTGCATAAAATGTTATACCAAAATACAAAGCTAATGAGATTTACTTTCTGCCTGTAAGATTTATGGCACAATAGATTAACCTTACTTTGGCCCTCAAAGTCCTCAAGACTTCTTTCTTGTTTAGGTTGGTTTGGACTCAACTTATAATCTTCCTGTTGCCTGCCTGTTCTTTCTGCTGTAGTCTTATTTCCTTTTAAGATGCCTGATCCTAACCCTTCCTTAACAGGCTAGACTGAAAAGAGGCAGCTCAGTCGTCCATACCTGCTACTTCCCAGAGTGGTCCTTAAGCCTGGAATGCAGAAAAGGGAGAGGGGAGGTCAGGACAAAGCAGTCCGTTACCAAAATACACTTCTAACTGGTACTACATGGAACAGCTCTAGGAGCTTCCATAGTGCAGCAACTTCTGAATCCCTTCCCATTCTATGAACTGGACGCACTTGTGTCTGTGTTAAGAGACTTAAAGCCGATCTGAAGGCACTTAAACTCTCTCCTAAATGAAGGCTTTAAAATGTTTGTGTATTCTCAAATTCCTATATATTAAGCATTGTACAAATTAATTACCAATACCTGTAACCTTGTGTAGGAAGACGAAATAAGGTTAGCAGAAAAGCAAACCCTCATTTATCAGCAGTAATTTTAGACAGTCTGCAT
Organism: Protopterus annectens; assembly: GCF_019279795.1. Lineage (NCBI taxonomy): Eukaryota > Metazoa > Chordata > Ceratodontiformes > Protopteridae > Protopterus > Protopterus annectens. Next base: position 661,386,626 of record NC_056743.1, on the reverse strand, counting down.
TCATTTCCTCAGAATAGTAAGAATTATTTTTTGTTTATTTTCTAAGACATGAGAGTTATTATCTATGCTCTCTCTGTGATTATGTATAAAGGTGAATCCATCACAATGACTTACTTATTTCCTTTATTCTTCATGTGTTGCAAGCTCTTGCACATAAACTCCTACCATGTGTCTCTTTGACCTCACCATTATTGTAAACTCAACCCATACACACACAGAAACAGACTTCTTCCCCCAAACGCAAAAACATTTGGTACATCCAAATGTTTTAGCATTAAGGACTGAAACCAACATTTACCTAGCATGACCTGGATTCTGCCATTTAACATGTACACTATTTGAGCAGCCAATCAATAAACTGTCCATTTAGCAGCTTACAAAAGTGTGACACACTTTCAGTAAAACAGACTTTTGATATGAAGTAGATCCATATATATGGATGTATGTGATATAAACATACAGATATACAACTTCTACTAAATGTCAAAAGAAATAAAATGTACGGCATGCCCTGATCATTCATTTTGTCCTGTTTTTCACCTTGTTCAGAGGATGGAAGTTTACAGATGTGATCAGTGTTTAGCATGAAGCTTGAAAAGAGAGAAGTAGAGATGCCCAAACCCCTTATTGTATGGAAGTTGAGTACAATAAAAATGAAACTCGGACACCTCTTTGTTTTATGATGTTTTACATTGACCTGAAAGGCTGATCTTTCTAGTGGAAAGCTCTATGGAGTCTTTACCTGCTTGCCCCATACTGAAGGTGTGATCATACAAGCTACAAGATTCAGTGGCATTTTTGACCTATAGTGTAGATTCTGAACTGATATGGATTCATTGTCATATTGTATTGTTATCTGAGTGGATATGGTCCATAATTGAAGAAGCTAGCCCAAAAACATTTTTGTTGAGATAAAAGTACCCGACACCCCCATGAATGGGTTTTGCCAACTGTACATCCTATCTTTTATAACTAATTGTGAGGCTACAAACTCTTGGTGTAAATTATAAAATATTTTGAGACTATAGTTTTTCAGGTGATTGTTATAGCTGTATCTTCACTGAAAAGTAAATTCAAAGAACAAACCAATACCATATCTGGATGTAGTTAATAATAACTACCAATTTGTTAACCAAGTTGGCCCACTGGACACACAGTCCCTTTTCAGGAGCAACCCAGGATCAATGTCTGGTTAACTTACTCTAGATTACATAGAAAGTAAATAAGAGCTAAATTAGACTTCATACCACAGGAACTACAGCTTGCAGCCTTCTCCCTCTATGCCAACTGCCAGAGTGCAGTTCATTCATTAGTTCAGTTTTCAAAGAAGATGGTTCTGTTATGGATATGGACAATAATACTTTTACATGAGAGGATATAATTCCCTCATACCCAAATGCAGGACTATTACCACATCCACTCAAGAAGCAATATAACTCTGAGACTGCAAAGCTGTTATGGTTACCTTTAGAAATATTTCAGGGATTATCTTTTTCCTTTGGTGGTTTTGATTAACATATCTTTATTGAAAAAGAGTGATAGAACAAAATCCTACTGAGCTTTCCATGGGTTTCACAGCTTACTGTTGATATTTTCTGTGTATTCACCTACAGGTATTATTATTTTGGTATTACTAACATGTAGCAATATGGCACTGATAGAAATAAAGAAAAAAGTGATACATAGCTAATCCTTGATACTAATATTGGGTAACTTTGGTGGACCATAGTAACTCTTGGAATTATTTATCTTAACTTGGACTTTCTGAATTATTTATTTATTGGCATTTGTTTAGCAGGATAGTCCAAATGAGCAGTGTCCTTTTTCAATGGAGGCTCTGGGAGAAAAGCTCCATTATATAGACATCATGGACATTATTTGCATTGTTTCAGCATTTGTAGTCATTTCACTCATGAGCAAAAGTTCCATTATTCAGCCATCCCTGGCATCTATTACACCATTTACAGTTTACATTAAAATAATAGTTATAAGGTTGTATGTGAATACAATTGCTCCTCCTCCCAACAAATTTCAACACATGTGAGAGATGCAACCATATAGCCAAACTGGAGGCTAAGCTCTCTCAACTCAGTACTGGCATAACCAGTCAGGAGGAGAAGGAAACCATACTCACTACAATTCCAGTCTCACATAGACCTACCACGACAGCAAACCAAACACATAATCACACAAAAACATACTCGGAGGCTCTAAATAAAGATCTGCCGAAGCAGCAGAGACCTCCAAAGCAGACACCCAAGCAGCCGCTACCCCAAAACAAAACACGTGCAACACATATCTCACAAAGCCAGTGTGCCAAACAGTCACAGCCCTTAAGACTAAACAACACACCTGATACACTTGTAATAGGTGAATCTATCGTCAGGCACACTGACGTCCCGCTCACCAGGCTGAACAAGGAGAGGGTCACGGTGAGCAGCCTGTCGGGTGCTAGGATCCGCCACATAACACAAGCACTCAGGTCACTCCAAGGCAAGTACAAATATGACTCAGTCATTGTCCATGCTGGTGTGAATGACCTGAGACGTACCTCCCTGGACTACATGAAAAGAGACATAAAGGAGCTCTCTGAGCATGTAGCCCAGGCCGGTATGACCCTGACCTTGAGTAGCATCTTACCCTCACCAAGAATGATGCCACAATATGAAGACAAGATGATCAATTTCAACAGTTGGCTTAAGTACTGGTGTCATTCAAAGGGATCCAATGCCTGTCAGCTTGGGATGATATGCTCGACAAGCCACGATGCTTCGCTAGGGACGGCTTGCACCTGTCACCCCTGGGCTTTGGATATTGGCAAAGGCTCTTGCTACCCCCATAGTGCCTTTTTTAGGCAAGGCTCAAAAGACAAACCCACCTCCATAGGTATCACAAGGGATAAGAAACTAAGAGTAATGCTAGTCAACGCCAGAAGTCTAAACCTCAAGATGCACGCACTCGAAACTCTCCTTAGCATGGAGAACATCGATATCTGTGCAGTAACAGAAACCTGGTTCAGGGCTCCCGAGAGCACCCCAGCACTACCAGGTTATACCTCATATCATGCTTTTCGGCAAAACTTGGACCGAACCACAAAAGGAGGGGGAGTATCGATATTCATCAAAGATACCCACACCTCCAGGTTGGTGGCAAAGCACGAAGCATCAGAGACTATCCATGTGCAACTAACAGTGGGTAAAACTGCCTTCCAGTTTATAGCCTGCTACAGACCACCCTCCCAAACCCAGGAACCCCACTCGGCCTTCCTGAGAACACTGGAAAATATGAAGGTCTCTCCAAACACCATTATATTGGGCGACTTCAACTACCCAAACATAGACTGGGAGCATTACTCTAGCTCCAACACCCTAGCCCAAAGGTTCCTAGAATTTATAAACTCAAATGCTATGGAACAACTTGTTACCACTCCCACAAGAGGGGAAAACATACTGGACCTGATCATCACCAACATGGGGACTCTATGCTCCAGACCAGAAGTGTATCCCTCACTGGTAAGATCAGACCATAAACTAATCTCACTGGATATTCACATCCCGACCCCACCCCCTGCCCAGAAAACCACAGTGAAAAACTTCTCTAAAGCAAATTTTACACTCCTCAAAACTGAGGTGGAATCCTTCAAAGCCCCCGGGCCTGTGGAAAATACGGCCCAGACCGCAGAATCCTTTATAAACACATTCTATGAACACCGTCAGGAATGCATGGATCATGCAATCCCAAATAAAACCAAGACCCAATCCTCTAAAGGCAGACGTCCTGTCTGGTGGACCCCAGCCATAAACAAACTATACAATAGAAGGAGGAAGCTACTAAATGATAAAGCAAAATCCCAAAAAGGGAAGGCATCACTGATCAGTATTAGCAAAAAACTACGGGCACACATAAAATTGTCTAAGGCCAGCTTCGAGAGAAAAATTGCACAGGACATTAAGGATAATCACAAGGCTTTCTTTAGTTATGTTAGGAACCTGGGTGGTAATTCCCAGATATGCTCAGAATTAGTCCAAAATGACAAAAATACACCAAACCCACAGACATTGCCAACATCCTAGCTGACAGGTTCAGTGCAAACTTCTCCCTCCCCACCAAAGGGCAAATAGCTATCCCAGCAGAGTGCTGCCCCTGACATCTCAGATGCTCAGGTAAGAGCCGCCCTCTCCAAAGCAAAAAACACAGCATCAATGGGACCAGATGGTGTCCCGGGCTGCGTCCTACATGAACTCAAAGAAGAGCTAAACCCAAACATAAAACTACTGTTCAATCTCAGCCTTACTACAGGATATGTGCCCAAAGAGTGGCGTACAGCAACAGTGGTCCCTCTCCATAAAGGTGGTGCCTCAACGGATCCTGGAAACTATCGCCCCATAAGCCTGACTAGCTTGGGCTGCAAAGCTATGGAAAGGATCATCATGGATCTCATAAATAAAGATATTGGTGACCTACAAACACTGGATCCTACCCAGTTCGGCTTTGTTAAGGGCAGATCCTGCCTCTTAAACCTGGTTGATTTCTTTGAAACAGTCACCAAGGCTATTGACGAGGGGAAGGTGGTCCACACAGCCTACCTGGACCTCGCAAAAGCCTTCGATACAATACCCCACTCGGGCATTATAGATAAGCTCACCAGCTTAAATATAAACCCCTATGTCACTAGATGGATTGCAAACTGGCTCAAGGACAGAACCCACATGGTTAGAATTGCTGGAGCCATGTCAGACTCCAAACCAGTTACAAGTGGTGCCCCACAAGGCTCAGTCCTGGGACCTCTCTTGTTCGGTATATATTTCTCGGAGGTACAGGCCAACACGGAAGGACTGTGGCTGACCAAGTTCGCAGATGACTGCAAACTGGGTGCCATAATCGACTCTCCAGCTGACACAAGCATCCTCCAAAAGAGCCTCATAGAAACAGACAACTGGTGCCAGTGCCATGGCCTCAAGCTAAATGCCAAAAAGTGTATAGTCATCCCCTTTGGCAAAAACAAAGTGCCCACAAATTACCACATAGGTGGAAATCCATTAAGTACAGAAGAAGTAATTAGGGACCTGGGGACCCAAGTTGATAGCAATCTCTCATTTGACAACCACGTGGCCAAAGTGGTTAGAAAAACATTTTATATAGCCCACCTAATCATGAAGGGATTCACATCTAGATCAGGGGAGGTCATCGTGCCTCTTTACTCATCCCTCATCAGGCCCATAATTGAGTACAATGCCCCTTTTGGGATGTACCTTACCAGACACCTGCAGCAACTGGAAAGACCCCAAAAGTACCTCACCAAGAGGATCAAAGGGCTCAAACAGATGCCATATGCTGCCCGGTTAAAGAAACTCCATCTCTACTCAGTGGCATACCGCCTGTTCAGAGGCGATCTGTGCCTGACGTATAAAGCCATGTCCAACCCGGAATTAATGGACATGCTGCACCTCAGAAAATCCAAATCCCATCGAGCTACGTGCTTGAGAGACTTGAACCTCAGCATTGAAATAAATAGGACATGCTGGAGGGACAGATTCATAACCCAGAGGCTCCCTTCACTCTGGAATAAAATCCCAGTCCAGGTTAGGCAGAGTCCCTCATTGACTCTCTTCAAGAGGAATCTTGATGAGTGGATGGGAGATCGTAGGTTTACCCCGGGTATCACTTCTGTGTCACTGTTAGATAGAGGCACAGTATACTAACCTCGAAAAAGGGCATAGCAAAATAAATTTAAAATGGGTGGCGAAAGCCAAACACATTCTGGCTAGGCTTATAAATGCCCTAGGGCAGATAGCCTAGTATGAACCTATGAACCTATGACAGAGCAGCCCAGTGAAAGGAAGGAGGGGAGGAGGCACAAACAAGATAAAGGATGTGAGATGAGAGATGAGGGAATAGTTATGATAACAGTAGGATGTTTTATATAGCAGAGCATTATGGCATTAATTCATATAGCTATATATACAGAGTGGTGAATATGAAGAACCTGTTTATCAGATATTGTTTCTGTCTGCAGACAGAATGTGATCAATTTTCCATTTCTAGCTACATACTGAGATATGCCAACTTTATTTTTACTGCATTTAATTTGAAAATATTTTTACTGTAGAATGTCAATATGATAGCTTTTTGCTGTTCTCGAAACATTATGTTAAGTAGTCCACTGGACTGCAGTAATCCTGATAAATTATTGATTTTAGTAGCTAAAATGTGATTCTGTCTTCATGCTGCCTTTGCTGTGCAGGATTCCATCATCAGAGTTTTCCATCGGTCTTCTGAAAGGTGCTTACATTATTTTGCCCACTGCCGTAATGAATTTAAAGGATGTATAGTGCTCCATGATGACGTGAGGTCCCTTTTTACTTAGTGAGAGTACCAGAGCAAATATCCAGTCAAACAGGCTTTCTCCAAATTATAAAAAGAGAGAGAATAAACACCTAGTGTGATGTTTTACCAGTAACTTGGGAAATCCTGCTGTCTCTGGTCTCCGTAGGAAGACTTTTTGGACTCTTCACTTTGAAGTTTGGAAAGGCAGTTGTAATACTCATCTACTCTTTCAGTTAGAAAGCATAATATAAAACAAAATTGTTTTATGGGCTAAAATCTAGGATTAGAAAGAGATGCCATGCTAGTAGCTATGGAAATAAGCTTTGCTTAAAATATGCTTTAGTATATGTTTTAATGCATTCAGCAAATGGCAATTCAGAAAAAAAAAAAACACATGCATTGTGCTTCCATGTCTTTCAGTAAACATTTTTGGCTCCCCTGATGACTGATCCCAAGAATTCCTTTATTGGGTCTGCTAGATCAAATAAGATTTCTCTAGACTATCACTGACTCGTTTTTCAGGCTGCTTGGGAGAGTGAGGCATGTTGGGACAGTGTCATATATGATGTAATGGTCTAAGTTTCCACCTCCACACATAATTGTACTTTCTCAGGGCATGTTAGCATATTGTCCAGTTTCTACAACAACAACACCATTGTCCTTCCTCCTTGAAGAAAACAATCCTGTGTGCATCCATATCCTCAGCTGGAGATCACCTGTGAAGCGTACCCATGTGCATATCACCCACCTAGGATGGGCATGCGCATCCTCCCAGCCAGCACCTCGGATGCCTGAGTCAGTAGTCAAGGTTGCTATCCCTTATGTGCCATAACACTGGCATTTGTGTTTCTATTTATATCAAAAGAGTGTCTTGCCTTTTTCATTTTACTGTCACCTGAAAATGTAATCACTAAAGTTAAATTATACAAGACTATCAGTGAAAACATCTCATTATAGCTTTTGAAGAGCACACATTCCATAAATTATCTTGTATAAAAAGGTCATAACTCATTTTTATTGTCCCAGGAAATGTTTTAGTATTATAAATTCATTTATTTGCATGTAGAAGTTGAATGCTCAAAAGTTATCGGAGTCAGTGAGCAAACTAACATGAAATTTCAAAAGACATTGAGATGTAACTTTTAAATTAAGTTTTTTTTTTCTGCTTGTCATTAGAAAATTATGGAGGAGTTACTGTTGTACTGAATATATGCAGTAATAACTAAACAGTTCACTCAAGCTTACTTTTCTTTCTTCAACATAAATTTGTTAAAAGTATTTAATTTTCGTATTTTCATCAGAATATTTCCATAGCATTCTGTAACTACCCTAGCTGTGAGTAGAGTCTAATTTGTTGTGGTGTATCATCCTCTGATCTGGAAAACTTCCCTCATGGACTGATGAGTAATATGCAGCTTCTACATATATTTTATGTTATAGGCCTGCTGTCTGTGAAGGCTTTTCTGGTCAGGATGTATGTTCCTGGTATGTTTCTGTGTTTGGAAATAGCCTTGTTTGTTAATCTATAAACCATTAAATGCTGTATAATACTATTTGAAAAATGACTCCTATTGCTCTCTGATGGTTTACTCTCTCTCTGTTACAGTGCTTTAGTGATGCAAACAAAACAGGTACAGAACATGGTGACAATGGTAAGGTGTTTTTCAGTGTTACTTTACAGTTTGCTTCTAATTTACAGTACTTATTTTATTTGTAAAGTTTAATGAGACTTGCAGGTAGGTAAAGCTATCTCTTTGACAGACTTGCCTTTTGGTGCTCTGAAAGGAACTTAATATGAGGACAGCAGTGCTGCGTACAACCTGTATATATTATTTTACTGTAGTGAAGAGCCTTGCTTTAGAGTGAGGAAAATAGAGGTCTATGCATTATGTTACAGTATTATACTCTTATTTATCACAGAGTGTAGTAGTTCTAAAGCAATAGAAACCTTCGGCTAGCTTTTTTTTTGAAAGCCCAACATTTGAAGAGATACAAATTCTTTGTCAACCAACATAGCAGAAGGTCTGGGTGCTTCTGAAAGCCAACAGGAGGTAGTAAGGGACCAACAATACTCTATGGGAGCCTGGAACATCACTGGTTTTGCTGGCCTCTGTAATTCCTGTAGTAAATAAATCTGAGATTAGAAGGTCCATATAATGCTAACAGGATGTGCATGGGAGGCAAGCACTGTGATGCTACTTGCTTAGTTGTATGGTAGCAGGCACTTATCCCTATCCTGACTGCCACTCAGGGCAAGCATCACTACCAGGGTTCTGTAGGCAAATTGTTAGGCCAGGCTGCAAACAGATGCAGCCTTGGCAGCAGGCTAATGAGCTGCATAAGATGCCCACAGATCTTTTGGTTGTATCTTGTATAACCGAATAATAGACCACAGGGGTTCACAGAGAGTTCTGTTCAGTGCAATGATGACTCTAAAGTCTCTGCTATATAAAGCGGAGACCACTGATAACCATTCCATAGTGCAAAAGCTGTCACTTGGTCTGTAGTGATGTATTGCTCTTAAAAGTATTAACTACATTCATCTATGTGGCTATCCATTGCAAGTTGTTCAACAGGTTGTTTATGAAGTTTTTGTTTACTTCGTGTAGTTTCCAACATATGTGGGTCTTTTCCATATGGTCAAGTGAAGTCAACATTTGGTGTGCCATTAAAATAATGTAAATATTCTGCACTGTGAATGCTTTGTATAAAGAAACCACTTATTTATCTTGCATTACATCCAGTATTGAATAGGCAGAGTAAAGACTTCATTTCTTCCTAAAATGTTAGGTGTTGCTAACAAATAGGGGAACTGTAAAGCCAGACAGCACAGTCTCTAAATTTCCACAGACTGATCACTTTATGTAAAGCAACATGTTGGGGGGGGGACCCATTGAAGAACAAGCAAAACAACTCACAAACAGGACCAAATCCAAGCCAGAGAGATCTCTCCGTCAGGGGTCAATAGCACTCAAATTCAAACAAAAATCACAATGGGATCCTCATATCGTAGTTTACATTCCATAGGAATAAAAATGCTTAAGGGTCTTATTTTAATTACTAAATATTGTTTTTCAAATCCAGATAGGAAGAATGTTTTGTGACATGTTTAATCTTGTTTATTATCCTTTATTAGCAAAGCAGATAAGTGCTGTTTAAAGATGCATATCAAACTGCCTCTTGTAGCTTTAAGGGCTCTTACTTATATACACATTTGGTGTAATGTTGAAAATTGAATACTGTTGGGCACAAAAAAATAATTCAACATGTAGAACAAAACTTCAGAATTATAAAATAGATTGAAGTAAAAAGCTCCATAATTGTCAGCCACTAATCTTCAGTGATTGGCTTTTAACTGATTTATGGGATTTTTTTATTGTTTTATTCTAGTTAGTGGATAATTAAAGGATAAACGAGCTAGTGAGTGGAGTGCGTTTGACTGTGATAGGTGTAGAAAATAGGAATGAGCTGTTTAATTGGTTAAAAATGTTAGCCAATGGCCTGTCTCTATAGTGACGTAGTATATATATATATATATATATATATATATATATATATATATATATATATATATAAAAGAATGAATAAGAGAAACTATCGTAATGCTAGATATACATAGGCATCGCTAAATGGTAAGACCAATGAATGGGAGGGGGGGTGTGGGAAATTAAGTCAGTGCAGATCAAGTGCTGAAAAAGCCCGCCAAAGTTGGAGTTAATCAATGGAAATTATAAAAGGCATTATTGGCAGGTTGAAAAAAAGGGAAAGTGATTGGATTCAGGGTTGGTCCAATGAGCAGAAACCTGGGGAGAGAGTGACCCAATACAAATCAAGTGAGGAGGAGGTATCTGGTTGGTCTGGAGTTTCCAGTAAATAGCCAATGGAAAAATATATTTATCGTCATAATTGTTGGACCAAAAGCTAGGTAGTAAAAACTGAAAGGAGGCCTTGAGAGGACAAGTGTCTGCCAAACAAACACATAATAAAATAGAATCAAAATGAAGAGAACTAACAAGGATTCGTGTGCATTTCCAAATAGTGACCCATTGAGCAGAACCAAAACCTTTCACAGATGCAGCATTGGAAAAAACCCCAAAGTAGAAAAATAATCTAGCCGGAGTCCCTGCTAAACATTAATCAGACCCGTCTTGTAAAATCTTCAACAGTGTTAAAGTTTCCAAAAGAGAGACACGAGTTTAAAACTGCACATACAAAAATAAAGATTAAATGATGATAAAATAAAATAAAAATACAATAAAAGTAAATGTAAATATAAGAATAAATAACTAAATAAATAAAATAAATAAATCAATGCAAATAAGAGACCATAATCATACATAGGATTCCTCAGTGGAAAAAATGGTCAATCCATCATTCAGCTTTAGTAATAGATAGGAAATCTTAAAATACCAAAAAAAAATAATTTGTATTTAATGGAAAGGGATATTTATGAATATAGACATTATATAAATTCAAGTAATGCACGAGATATCTGAGTGTGACTTAGCTTGTTAGGGAGTTAAGTAATGTTATGGATGCTGAGATATGATATTCAGGCAAAGACCTCTCATTATGTCCACACAGTGCTTTCATAGGGACCTTCTTCAGATCTGTTTGCCAGGATACAATAGATCAACTAGAATTAAAAATAAACATCAAGTAAAGACAAGAATGCACTTAAAAAAAAACAGTATAATGAAAGAAACAAGTAACGATGCTCACTTAGTAAAAACCAGACATCAGAAAATATAGAGTAAGGAAAACAGCATCAACAGACTTGAATAGAAGGCATGGTGGTGGATCTTTGTAATATTTAACATGTTCGTAACTGAAACATAAGAGTTCAGTCCAGGGTGTTTATTTACCTCTAGCTTATGTTGCCATTCAAGTTCCTTCTTCTTAAGGCAGTTGTTGAAACTCCCTTGTAGTTCTTCAAAAAACAATTTGTCTAACATGTGAAAGGTGAAGTTGTCATGTCCTGGTCTGTTCAGGCTGTATTTGGCTAAGGTGTTGAGGTGATTCCTGTGCTTTAATGTCTGTAGGATGACTTGCTATGCAAGTCTTGAGTTTATTAATTGTTTTACCAATATAAAATGATGTGCACTGGGTGCATTCTGCTCTGTAGATAACATCACTGGTGGAACAGTTACTGTGGTCCTTACTATGGTCCTGTTTCTTGGTGTTTGGGCAGAAAAAAAACATGACTGATTATTCATATAGAGGCAGTAGCAAGCAGTTAGGGGTCAGCAGCTATAGGTTCCTTTTTTATGTTCAAGTCTATCCTCCAAGTTTTTGGGGTGCACTCAATGTAATCCCTGAGATTTTTGTTTCTATGGATATTAAATTAAATGTTGGTTTGTTGGTGGATAGTGAGGCTAACTGCGTGGTTGCTTTTAATTATGATCCAGTTGTCTTTTATAATTTTAATAATGTCATTACAGTCCATAGAATATGAAATCATCATAGAAAGGTTCTTTATGTTGTTCTTGTGGCTTCTCCTTATTCGGTTTTCTTCTCGAGTAGCTGGAAAATTAGTGTCACTGGTCTTTGCATCATTAATGGGGATCAAGAATGTTTTTAATGAACCTGAAACTGTACCCACATGCTACGAAGACCCTCTCTAGCTCCAAAAGGGTTTTCATAAAATCTTTAAGTTCCTTCAAGACTCTGGCCATCTTGATGATGAGCTTTTTCGTGATCAGGGGGTGCATGCTCTTGTGGTGTAATACTAGGTTCACCCTAGTGGGCTTTCTGTAAAGGTTGTTCTGTAGTGTTTCAGAGTTTAGCTGTTTTGAGATGCAAAGGTCCAAAATACTCCTTTTTTTTTGTCATATGTATTTGTGAATTTTAGGAAATCAGTGGAACTTCTGATGTGCTCGTAAAAATAAAGGAGTTCATCCTCTGAGCCTTTCCAAATGATAAATATGTTGCCAGTGTACCTAAAAATAGCATTCTATTTGTTTAAAGAAGTGGGAGTTGTAGATATGCTCATGCTCTCATTTTCCCAGTGCTGTATTGGACAGGCCAGGGGCCATAGCTGCTCCCATTGCATTTTGCCAAAAGAAGTTGTTATTGAATTTAAAATAGCTATTCTCTAACAGGGTTCTCAAGAGCTTTCCAATGGTCTCAGTCAAAATACTGGAACCTGACTGTAGTTATCGACTCAGTGACTGCCTTGATGCAGTATTCATGTGGAAGCACTGTGTATAGTGCTTCAACATCGTTTGTTACAAGGAATGAATCTTTACTGAGCTTGATGTTCCTGAGCTTCTTTACGTCCCCGGTGTCCAAAATGAATGAGGCATTTGTTGTCCACAAGTGGTCTGATTTGGACCTGAAGAAAGATGGAGAGAGGCTCGCTGATGCTTCCACCCACTAGCTGCCACCGGCCTGTAATGAGGGTCTTTCGCATTTTTGTGCAGTTTGGGGATACCAAAGAAACAAGGAATCCTGGGCTCTGGGACTGTGATAAAATCAAGAACTCCATCGCTAAAAAGTCCAGGATTGTTGATATCTTGAAATTCCAGCAAAATATTTTCATAAGCAGCTTTGACCTTGTAGAAGTCACAATTGTCATAGTAGCTGGGTTGTTTAGCATACCATCAGTCTTCTGGATGTAGCAGATAGTGTCCGTAACTAAAATGCCCCCACCTTTATCTGTTTTCGTGATTGCCCTGGTGGGATTGGAACTAAGAGCTTTCAGTGCATGAGATTTCTGTGGATTAAGATTATATAAGCTTCTCTTAGAAGGGTTTGTAAGGATCCTTCTAATGCCCGCTTTGCACTTCGTCTCAAAAGCAGTGATGGTGGGGTGAGGTGGGGAGCAGAAGTTACTCATTTTTTTTCTATTGCTCCTTCTTAAAATCACTACCTGGATTATTTTTATCTAAAAAGAAAAGTTTACAATTGATTTTTCTAACAAAGAGCTTGAAGCTGATGAGGGTCTGAATGAGGTCCCTCCTTCTAGAAGGGACAGATATCATATCTTTCACAAGGACTGGAATCTTGGCTTCGGTTAGTGGATTTTTGGAATGATTCCAGATCCTATTTTTAGTGAGTTGTTCCTTGTCTGTTGCCATTGTGGTAGATCCTCGGGGGAACCCACAGATTTTTTAGGTCCCTCATGTCCCTCCAAGATTGGTCATCAGTGATTTGCTCATTTTCTGGTGGTAGTTGTCTCTTACGTGGCAGCTTGGAGGGGTATGGGGAACAGGGATCATTGTGGAGGTCTGGTAGCATTGCTCTTGGGTCATTGTGGGGGTTTGATTACATTGTACTTGGATAAAGGTTCTCAGGTCTAATCTTGGTGTGATTAATATTAGTATATGAGCTATTAACGACAAAAGACAGCCAATATGTATTTTCCTTCCATTTAATATCCTTAATCTTCTCTAAAAAGCCTTGGCTGTCTGTGTTATAGGAGGGAATTTTTATAACAAAAGGCATTAAAAAATCATGTAGTAAAATTCCCATATTTCATAGGAAATATTTTCTAGTTAAAACAATAGGTCAACCACTGAAATTATTAATTCCCTTGTGAATCTTTGGAAGGCAGCTAAAGGTTGCAATACATGTATTAAAACCATTAAAAGTTTTCTGTAAATCATGTTTGGAAAATATTCTAATGAAAGCCTTTAATAAAGTTAAATATTGTTCTACTGCTTTATAATATGTTTTATATCACTTTTTTTCATATACTTTAGTGTCATTTAAATGTGTATAACACATATTCGCATATTGCATATGATTCAGAATAACAACCTTATTTCCTTTTATCAGCAGGTTTTCTAACTAACCTCTGATCTTCACAAAGCATTTTAAGAGCTAGCCATTGTTCCTTACTTAAATTAAACTGAACAGTGTCTTGAGTTCTTAAAAAAATTATTAAATACATTTTCGACACTATGGTGCAATACTGTTATGAAACTTTGAATATTTTCATTAGTGAAAGGTGGCATAAACATTATATCACTTTTGATCTTGTTCATATCTAAAATATTATAAGCATTACATTGTATGTCTTCAAGTTGTTCTTCATCAGAAACACAAGACAAAAGTGAAGCATCAGCACTTCTATCCAAATCTAAAATCATATTATCAGTCCGTTTTTCAAAAAAGTCCATAAGATGTAATTTTCTAGCAAACAAAAAAGCTCACACTTTAAAACATGTAAACGAGACAATACCATAGGAATAAATTTTAAACCGAAACTCAAAACTGATAAAGCAGCTTCCGATACATCTATGGCAGACAGGTATAAAACTAAAGACTCCAAAAAAGACTGATTATCTTTAAGAACATTAATACGATCTAGTCTTTTTATTATTCCCACCATTTGAATGTCTCTCTGAGTTTTTGTTTGCTCCCCGGCCATTTCTGTCTCTCTTTTTACTGTTATATTGTTGGGCTGTAGGAACATCACTCTGAAATAATTTTGCTTTTGTTGATGGATTTTCACATACCAGTCATGGTGGAAAATGTTCTCCTTCACTCTCACTATCTGTAACTGCTTCCATATCTTCACATGTAGCAAAAGAGACTGAGGTAGATGTCATCACGTTCAGGGAGGGGAGATAATACATCACTGCATTTGATTTGTGTTTCCATAGAAACACTCTATCCAGATTGTAGTCTTTTAAGTCTCTTTTAAGTTTGTTTTTCTTATGATCAGCAGGTTTCTTCTCATAGTCATTTAATTTTATATTAATTTCTGCCAGCAATAATTTGTTTAGTAAGTTCTGAGCAAACAAGTAACACATCCTCTTTGATTTTCTATGCTTAAGGAGATCCCTCTCAATCAAAATTTGGACCCACTCCATTGAGCACTGATGTGCCGCAGCTATCCCCCAGGCTTTAAAAATTTATCCTCCTCACTCCTAGAATCAAATGGAGTGATAGCACTCTTAAATGCTCTAAAGCCCCTTGGGTGCAATATTCAATTTCAGATAGCTTTTCAAGCTTGGAACATTAAAATGGACATTAGTCTCTTTGAATAACAAATTCAGACATTAAAGCAGTAATTGATGAACCCACTGCTGCAAAACAAATGTCCAACCCCTGATTTCTTTATGTAATATGTTTGTCTCAAAAATTAGCCAAGATAACTGTGTATCTGGAAACTCGATCATTCATCTGAAAACATACTGCTCCATAGTTCATTGTAAGTCATCCAGATTATCCTCCCGAAAAATACAGGGAACTAATAACTGAATACTCTCTTAATTTTTACACACCATGTTAGAGTGTGTGGTTCTGATCCTGTACACAGTGGGGCACTGGCAGAGCAAACAACTGACTGCACCAGTTAGTTCAGAGTTTAATGTTTAGAACAGTTCAGAAATGGTGTCTGCTTTTTGAAATGCATTGTGACATATCATATATCAAAAGCTGAATCAGTTACTGTAGCTTTTGTTCCTTTAGATCTAGGTGCACTATAAATAAGTCTTCAGAGCTCAGCAGCTCAGGAACCAACTTTAAAAAGTTTCTGTTAGGCCAAAGAACAAATTTACTGTGCTAGAGATTCAGGTAGCTATGTATCTACACTATTTCTAGACCTCTCTAAGGCATTCAATACTGTGTCTCACTCTCTTCTCCTAACAAAACTCGGCAACCTAGGAATCACCACTCCTACCCTATATTGGTTCCACAGTTACTTAAACAATCAGTAAAATGTTCATATGTCATCTCCCCTTTCTTGAAAATTCAGTAGAGTCTCACAGGGATTTATCCTAGGACCTCTACTTTTTAACATCTCTACTAATGACCTCTGTAGAGCTGCAACTAGTTGTACACTTATCCAATATGCTAATGACTCGACTATATGATGTACCTCTCGCACTATCCCAGCTTTTCTCCATCACTCAAAAAAGTTTTTCAGCTATCGAATCCTGGCTTACTAACTGCTAGCTATTTTTCAACCCCCCCAAAAAAAGTAAACTGCTGCTTTTTGAACCAAAAATTGGGCTTCTAATCTAAGCAAATTAAATATTCTCTCTGCTAACACCACCATTAAAATGGTCCACCACACCAAGTTACTGGGTGTCGTCATTGATTATCACCTTTGGTTTGATCTTCACATTCAGCAAAACATTAAGAAAACCCACAAAGAACTTGGCACGACCTACAGAAACAAACACAATCACAAAAACTTTCCTTCTGCCCTGCCTACTGTACAGTGCTCCAGGTCTTACTAATATAGAAAGCACCTCTATATCCAAATTGGAACAGTGCTACAATAAAGTGGCCAAGTTTGTCACCAACTCAAAAACTAGAACTCATCACTGCTTATCAGTAAGAAACCTAACCTGGCTAGAACTGCCTAACTACTTACTATATACCCAACTTCATAACCTAGTCTACAAACCACTAGCCTTCCCTGTGCTAAATAACATCATTACACCATACAATCCTAATAGAACACTAAGGTCCACAGACAAAGAGCTTCTCTCTATACACAAACCCTCTAAGGCAGCGGGGAAAAACCTCTACTCCCCCTACATTGCCAAAGCAGGAACTCTCTTCCACTAACTGTTAGAACTATCAGTAACTTACCTGCCTTTAGAACTATACTGAAGCGATACATGCTCGACTCCTGGCTGTGCTCCTGCTCTAGCTCGCACTAATCCTCGCTCCAGATGACAACAAACTGTATCTCTCTCTCGCTGCCCATCTAAAACTTGCATATCTACTTCAGTCACTCAAATATTTGCCATCTGCCTTATATTGGCTTTACTGTAACCTAGGAATTGCTGCTGTGTATAAAATTCGATTGATCTCTGTATTGTACATGTCTGTATGAACTTATAACTCACATAAGAACATTTTTTATATTTCCTATATAAAGATTGGAAATGATTGGATGTAACTTGAGCTTTTCTCCCCAGGCCTCCACTGAAAATGGATTTTTTCTGACCCAATCGGGCTTTTCTGGTAAACAAATGTCGACTAAATAAATACTATTAGTGTTATTTTTTTCAGTGAATTTTTATCAACATGTTTTTATTAAAATGACAAGGTCTTATAAAACATCCCATTTTATAAATCAAAAATCCTTTTTAATGTCTTTTGTGTGACGTCATTACTCACATCACACACTACATATGTTTTTGCCAGTGAGTGTATGCATTAAGCCTGTGGGAAAATATATGTACCACTTATTCATTCATTGATATTTACTTTATCCTGTTTACAGTCACAGGGTTGATGGAGCCTCTCTTGGTAAACAGTGGACCAGTGTAGAGCAGAAATTCTGGAAGGGATGCCAGTGTATTGTCTGTGTACTCAGATGTGCCCACATGCACAAGCACACAACATGTGCACTCATACATGGCAAAAACAGACCTATGGGCACTTTGGAGTTTTAAAAGAAGGCTCTTTAGCAGACAAAACCAGTCTTGTGGATTATGGTCCTCTTCTACTAAACTATTATGTTTGCATCTCTCTTGTACGCTAATAATATTTTTTTTGGATTTTATTGTAATACAGGGCACCAAGGAGACTGGAGGCTTATCACTTCACCTATTAACTCATTCACTCCAGTGGAGCTCAGGAAGTTTGCACTGTAACTTCCAATGGGCGGAGCCTAAGTCTTTTGAAAGAATCAGATTATGTCCTCACATTTCAAACAAATGTTCATATTTCTGGAACCATAGGGGTTATGAAAGAACTATAAATGGCAAGCTGTTCAGCACAAACTATTTTTATTGTGCTAGTATTGTTTAGGTTCTAGGTCTTAAACCGAATGTTATAAGTCACAGTAAACACAGTAACTATTACATTTGTAATATTTTGTAAACAACTTAGAATATCTCAACAAACACTCAAGTTACACATATACTGTCAACAGCATTTTATTCATCTAGCTGAGAGCTTTCATATGAGGCTAAGGACTTCTGTGTTACTTGGTTGTTGAGATACTTAGAAAAATGTGAAAATTATAACTCTATAAATTAATATAAAAAGTTAAAATCTCTGACACTAGACAGAGGTTAAATATTAACGCAGTTCAATTTGCCATTCTTTAAGCTTAAAGATGAAATCTTTTAAAACCTTGTACATAACATGGTTTTGGAATTATTGATGTAAATATGAACAAGCAATATTTGACACTAGAGACATCAGTAGGAGTTTACTGCAGATGCGCCTGGAGGCGTCACTCTGATGTAATGAGTTAATATGTTTTTGCTATTTAGAAGGAAGCTGGTCCACCCTACAAAGAAAAGCAGGAGGACAGAGGACAAACAGAGTTCACAGAGATGGTATTCCATGTAGGAACCAAATCAAAAGCCCAAGTACTGTAAGAATGCAGTGATAAATGATGCATCAGTGTGCTCTGCAATATTAAAGACTGTTGAGAGTGAGAGAGACTTTACTGAAGAATTCTAAATTGCGTAAACCAGATTAGCACTATTGGGCATGGATTCAGAAAAGATTGTGCCATTTAAGTTTCTGTTGATAAAACTGCACTGTGGTATGGCAGTATAACAGAGGCCTCTGGTAAGTATCCAGTCCAGATGCAATACTTGAGACATTTAGCAAGGCTAGCAGACACATTATTCCACAAGAGACCTGTACACACATATTGGCTCAGTGACTTTCGTTTACTGGCCAGACATTCAGAGATACAATATTTCTCTCCAGCCCACATGCAGGCCTGTCCTCAGTGCTCCAATAGATTTCCCATTCTCCCCACATTCTTCCATTTGGTCCCTGAAACCATACCACCCTCCTTATTCCCCTCATCCTCTTTATTCTCTCACCTCTCAGTCATTAATATAACCCCATCCAATTCTGTGTCATCCTCTCCACATAGGGAAAAGGAGCTATTCTGTGCTGCTCTTCTGCAAATCGTGTAAGCTTCTGCAAATGGAAAATCATAAAGATTAACATTTTTCACGGTAATTTACATATCTCTAGGTCAGAATGAGCCAGCTATGCAATCTAAATACTACACCAGGTCTTAACTATTCCATTAATATTTCCAATTTCATAGTGGACAGGATGGCAACAGTAATTATCATGCCTTGCTTTCTACAGTGGGACGATCCACTCCACCTCTCCTTAATTCTTTATCTGGGACACACTAAGCCTATACTAGCCATTATAGGTTCATAGATTAGTACTAGGCTAACTACCCTTGTGGGCCATTTCAAGCCTAGCCAATTAGTTACCCCATGTGAGAATCAAACCCTGCACCTTGTGTCTGTAAGGTAAACACCTTAACCATTATGTCATCTTCCCACCATCTACATGTATGCAGGCTGCAGTGGCCAAATATGCATGCAGCAGTAAGATGTTTCAATTTGTATCTGGTGGTAGTACTGTACTGTCAACTCCAACTTCCGATCATCGCTCAAGGATATCCATGTTATGCAAGGACCTGACTGTGGATCCAATCATTACCTTATCCATACCACGGTGCAGCTTTGCTTATGGCATCCAAAGTGCATGTCACTTATGCCAGCCAGGCTGTACTGGAAGCAGCTGATGGTCCCCGCCCGCAAACAGGAATTCCAGATCATACTGTCAAACCAGTTTATAGGATTGGCCCAAATGGATGATATGGATGAGTCAGAAAAGAAGATATTAAACTCCATTGTGGAATGCACTAAATCACTACGCCCCACCATCAGTCACTGAATGCAACTATGGATATCTGAAAAGTACCTTAATCTCATAGCCCAAAGGAAGCGGACAAAGCTGATCAACTATGAATGATACTGGGAGCTCAATCATAAAGTTCACCACAGGCTGAAAGCAGAAAGGGAAGCGTATTGGAGCCAGGTGGCAGCCAACCTTGAGGAGGTGGCATTCAGACACAAGTACTGCACCCTGTACAGCTCCCTCAAACAACTGAGTGGGAAAATTAATCCACTAATAAAAACATCAAAAAAGGAGATGGGAAATTCATACACTCACCTTGTGAATGCCCGAAACGTTGGAGGGAATTCTTTCAAGAGCTTTACAACCATGACACACCTGATAGACCAATGGTCGATCTGTCATCCATCAATCTCCCTGAGGCCCCAAAGACTGATACAAAGCCAATAGTTGAAGTGGTGAAATCAGCTATCAGAACACTGAGAAACAGCAAGGCATCAGGAGTACATCAGGTCACTGCAGAAGCAATAAAGGCTAGAGGCAATATCCTGCTCCTCTGACTCTGCGCACTGATTGAGCTGCTATGGGTTACAGAACAGATACCATCCACATGGAAGAAGGCCATTATCATACCCACCAAAAAGAAGGGTGACAACAGGGAATGCAAGAAGTACTGTAGCATCAGCCTGCTCTCCATTATCGGCAAAGTCCTTCTGCAGCCTGGATTGTATGATCTTCATAAACACTGCAAGCAAACCAGAAGGGAAGAACAGGCCAGATTAAGACCAAACAGAGGATGCTGTGATCAGATCTTCACCATCCATCAGCTAATAGAGGTGGACAATGTATAGTTATCATCCTTATTGATTTCTAGTCCACATTTTACTGCATCCACTGGCTTGCCCTGTGGAAAACATTGGAGACCAAGCACCTGCTGAAATAAATCATCAGATTCCTTCAAACATTATACAATGGTTCATCCAGCCAGGTGCACATTCAGAATAAACTGTCTAAAGATCTTACCATCCAGACTGGGGTTGGTCAAGGGGATGTGATCTCTCCACTGATGTTTAACATAATGGTAGATGCCATCATGAGGGGAGTATTTGAGGGCAGGGGCAGAGTCCAGTACAATGAAGCCCATTCTGTGACTGGCCTGATGTTCACTGATGACAGAGCCATTTTTGCATACAGTGATGCTGAGGCCACAGATATCCTTGTGACATCATCTGCATTACCCAATCATATGACCTACGGATAAATGCAGACAAGACCAAAATGATGGCAACCAATGGATCACAAGCCACCATCCTCCTCAGGGGAGATCAGATCAAACAAATGCAAGAATTGAAGTATCTGCAAGGCCATGGAACTGATTATCATGGACCTCAATAACAGGGACATTGGCAATCTTCAAACACTCAACCCCACACAGTTTGGCTTTAAGGGAGGTCATGTCTGTTAAACTGGTCGATGACTTTGAGACAGTCACCAAAGCCATGGACGAGTGGAAGACGGTGCACAACGCTTACCTTGACCTGGCCAAAGCCTTCAACACTATTTCCTTCTCAGGCATAATAGATAAACTCTCAACTGTTCATCAATCCATAACTTAACAGATGGGTAGCAGACTGGCTCAATGATAGAACCCATTTAAACAACATAGGGAAAGCCACCGCAAGCAGTAGACCCGTAACGAGTGGCGTACCCTAGGGATCAGTTCTGGGGCCTCTGTTATTCTGGATATACTTCTCTGTGGTGCAGGCCAAAACCAGTGGGCTATGGCTGACCAGGTTTGCATATGACTGCAAGCTGAGTGTGGTCATCAATTCCCCAAGTGATGTGGACATCCTCCAAGAGGGTCTCATCCAAGCAAATGACTGGTGCCAGAAACATGGCCTCAAGCTGAATGCCAAAAAATGCATCATCATCCTCTTTGGGGAAAGTGACACCCCCATATATCACATTAATAACATCCTAAGCATGCAATAAGTCGTGAGGGATTTTGGGCACCCAGATTGATAGCAACCTGACTTTTGACCTCCATGTTGCTTCCATTGTACGGAAAGCTTTCTACATGGCCCACCTCATAAGTAAAAGTATCTCATCCCTAGACAAGAAGATCATAACATCCCTGTAGTCTTCCCTTAAAAGGTCCATTATTGAGTACAATGCCCCCTTTGGCATGTACCTCGCAAATGCAGAAGCTGAAGAGACCACTGAGGTTCCTCACCAGGAGAATCCAGGGCCTCAAATATCTACCCTACACAGGCTAAAAGTCCTGTCCTTCTACTCAGTTTCATACAGACTCCTCAAGCAATCTCAGACCTTGCCTTGATAGGACTGCTGCATATCCACAAGTCAAGCTCCACTCGAGTAACCCACACACGTGACCTCATCCTGGTCTGTGTCATCAACAGGACTTGTTGGTGGGACAGATTTGTGTCCCAGAGACTCCCCCACATGTGGAATAGACTCCCTCTCCATGTCAAGCAGAGTGCCTCATTAACCTTTTTTAAGTGCACCCTGGATAACTGGATGGGAAACAGAAAATATACCCCTGGGATTCTATCTGTGTCCCTGCTGGACAGGTGCTTTGGGTGCTGACTTGTCTAAACATGGGCTAAACACTTGGCTAAGCTTATAAGAGCCTCAGGGACAATAGCCTTAGTAACTTCCTATGATCCTATGGGTTCACTGGTCCAGGAAAAGAAGGTTTTCCGGGTGTTGATCTTGCCAATTCTCCTTTAAGGATCAGAAACATGGATCCTCCTCAAGCCAGACCTGAACAAGCTTGAGGTTTTCCAAATGCAATGCCAGTGCCAAATCTTGGTAATCTCACTTCATGACCATATTAGAAATGAAACCATCCAGACCAGATGTGATCAGCAGCCAATGGTCAGCAAACAGATACAGAACAGGAAGCTGCATTGGTTTAGACATGTGTGCAGGTTGGATACCAAACACTTGCCATACAGATGATTATGGAGAGAGTGCCCTGTGAACTGGAGCGTTCACAAACTTGGACCAAAGAAGATGTGGGCTTAACAGATTGAAGTAGACCTGAGAAGCTGGTGAATCAACCTATAAGAGGCCAGAAATATTGCCATGGATGGTATAGCATGGAAAGGTGTCATGAAGGATGTTAAGAATCCATTGCCACTCACAGCAACGTACCAACTACATGGTCGACCAGCTCCACCGTCCTCCAGTTATGAACAAAAGAAGAAGAAGGAAAAGTCCAAGGCACTGCATTCGCACATTTATGTATGTGTGTATTTGAATTTGTTTACCAGAAAATTTCAACTGGATTGAAAACAACTTTTCTGAAGAGGACCAGCGAGAGAGGCTCCAAAAAAGTGGCAATCAGTATGCATTGCAAAAATAAACAGTGGAGTTGAAAATATTTATGTGTAAAGTATATAGACAAACTAGAACATTATATACTGCTTGACCAAGTTAAACATTTAAAATGACAGGTCTTGAATTGCCAAGTCTCAGAATGTGGAGACCAACTGACCAAAAAAAAAAAATATATATATATATATATATATATATATATATATATATATAATGTGTGTGTGTGTGTGTGTGTGTGTGTGTGTAATGTGTGTACATATAGATATGAAAATGTAGATAAGGTTAGGGCTAGCTCACATAGCAAGGGCTGCAAAGGGCTTCTCCCCCTGTAAAAAGGAGTTTAAAGGAGAAAAGTGGTGTTAAGTATTCAGTCTTCTCTTAGATTTTTAGTTTTTTATCTTGTCAGTTTTTCAGGATCTGGCAGTCTGAGTCTTCACTTATTTATAAGGTAAGGAACATAATGGAACATAGCACAAAAGTGGCTAACACTATAATACTAACTACTGGAGCAATGAATCAGTAATTGGCATAATATATACTTAATGCAATTAATTAGAATATAATTGTAAATCTTAGTATATAATTGATTATGTAATAATTGACAGGGGAGTACTTACATGTTCTTTTGCATATTAAAGCCACAGGGTAAGCATATAGTAAAAGCCGTAAAGCTGAATTTGTGATTGTTATTCACTGCAACACTGTACTTAATCAAAAACAGGCACTGTTTTTTTTTTTTTTTCAGTGAGACACATCCAGTTCTTTGCTTTTGAAGTTTTTTTTCGGGGGGGGGGGGGCAGTGTTATTTGTAATGTTGAAATCAAATCAAGCTACTTACTCCAAATTTAGAGTTTCTGCTGAGGAAACATACTGGGATGGAAAACACTTTGATTTTTCACTGATTTTGCTTTTGGGTGAAATACTATACTTTTCCTAATAGGATGAATTTAGGGAACATAGCTTTCCTCATAGTTTTGTAAATTCTAACTCTCATACTTAAACAGGTATAACTCTTATAATAAGTACAATTTTATAATTTCCTTTTAGTATTCAAGCTTACAACCGCTGTATCATGGGTAATCAGCTTAGGTGTCAGAGTTTAGCACATTTCCATTTATTTGGTACTGCCGCACCCAGACGTTTAACATACCTGTCATTATTCAGTGGAGTCAGCCTCTGACACTGCTATTAAAGCTGCCTCATGGAATTTGGTCTAGCTGTCTGATACAGACTATCTCCTTATACAGCAGTCCAGTATGAAATCACACTGTGCTGTTACCATATCCATATCCAGCCTGCTAACACCACATGTCACTCTAAGACAAAGTAGTAATTGTCTTATGTTTACTGCCAACTCACTATTCATATCTGTCCATGGCACAGGCTCCGATTATCTGTCCATGGCACAAGCTACGATTGTCCGTCCATGGCACAGGCTACGATTATCCATCCATGGCGCACGCTCTTATCCGTCCATGGCAGAGGCTATGAGAGATGTAAGTACTTAGTCAATGACAACTGTGGTGACTTATTAGCCTTCAGCCTAACTAAGCACTAAATTTTCACTGCACAGCATATCATCACTCCTCTAATTTGAGTTGTTTATGAAATCACTATCCAAGCCTCCTACTTCATACTGCAAAACACACACATACACACACTACACACACACATAATTGTGCGTAATCACACATGCACACACACAACTCACCTTTAGCACATGCAAATCTTCTCCTTGCTTCCAGCCTTGTCTCATTTGTTTGTTGTACAGTTCTTTTAATTTTAATAACAAACAATATAAAACAAAGACTGAAAATTAAAATGATAACCAAAGTCTGTTAAAAAGACTCATATGTATTCAACTATAACACTCTCTAGCCCCTTGGCTAAAAGGCATTTCAAGAGTCAAAAAACAAATTTCATTCAAACAATTAAGTAAAAACTTTCATTAAAAACAACTAAACAAGTAATGTAAATACACCAATCCCTCTACTTATAAAAACATTTCCCAACTGCATTCTAAATTATGACCACTGGGTGTCAGTGTTCCATATTTCAACATAAATAATCTCTCTCTAAAAAGTAACTTCTGTTTTAAATCCATATCCATAAAAACTTTCACTTTTTCTAAAATAGTCCATTGGAGATAATTTCCATTCCCCCCATGACAAAGGGAAAAATGCATGGCAACCAAACTTTCTATTTTTTGATTTCTAATATCCCTCAAATGCTCTGAAAGCCCTTTTTGTCTCCTAAAGATTACAAGGACATCTGAGGGCATAAACTACCCCCTCAGTGCCATAATTATACTACCTAGGAGTATAAACAATACCATTAATTGCCTCAAAAACATTCACTATATATTTACATACAGAACAATGCTTACAAGAAACAGTGCCTACCCTTTTCACCCCCATTCCAATATTCAAACCTGGAATAGTGCAATTACTATGAATTAGTATATATTTAACACTATGTCCCTGCTTATAGGAAAAAGACAATTTGCTGTGTAAGAAATGGATTCAACTCATATCTTTTAATAGAAAATCCCAATAATATTTCACAATAGTAAAAACAATACCAGAAAAAATTGTATATTCTGTAACAGAATACATTTTATTTTCCCTACTTCCTTATGCAATTCTACTAATACTGCCATGATTATTACTTCTTACAAAGTTACATCTATTAGTTTGAATGGACTGATCATCTAGCAATTTACTTATTGCATCCTTGATGCCTCGAATATCATAACCCCATTGTGTAAACAGAATGCAAGTTTTTAAAAATTCCCCTTCAAGAACCTTTTCATCATTACAAAGTCTTTGTATACAAAGTAACTCACTATAAGGTAAAGATTGAAGAAGGTGTGGTGGGTGACAACTTAAACCATGTAAAAAATGATTACCATTCTCAAACATTATATGTATCCAAGTCTTAAGATCCACATTTACCACACCTTCTAATTCTAAATCCAAAAACACCTTATTCCCCCTTTGCACTCCAAGTCGCAAAACATATTTTGTTCCAAATCTAATAAAAAAATCATTAACTTGAGATTCCCCACCATTACATAAAAAAATGAAATCATCAATGAAGCTATAATACTTTATAACATATTTTTTTTTATAAAACTCTAACTTATAAATAAATTGTTTAAAAAAACCTATAAATACATTTGCATACATGGGGCAAACAACACCCCCATGGCTGGTACTTATCAACTGGCAATAAATTCTTCTATTAAACTGAAAAAAATTATTTGTTAAAGAAAACCACAACTCAATAAGAACATTTGCTAATGGGTTATTCCTCTAAAAAATGTTGTAAGGCCTTCATACCCCACTCATGTTGAATATTAGTATAGAGACTTCATGCATCCATTACTAACCAAAATTTTCCTGTCGACCAATTCTCAGTTTTGATTTTAGCCAAAAAATCTAAACTGTCATGCATATAAGAATCTAACTTTTCTATACAAGGTAATAAATATTTAATCAACAGAAAACCCATATTCAGGCAAAAACAAAACCACTGTATCATATAAAGTCCAGACCAGGCTCCAAAAATTTAATGCAAGAAATCCAAGCAGGCAAAGGACAGGCATGGCATAAAACCAAACAATATATTTAGTAAAAAACATGTAAGCACTTTCATGTAGTACTCCTACGCTTCATTAGACATATATCTAAATAATTACTTGCTGATACAATAGGTCTTCCAGGAGGAGAACATGAACTCTTATGTACCTTGGGTAGACAATAAAATCTTGCCAAGGTACATCGAGTTACAGAAATTTTTTTGTCTGCCGACTTCATACTGCAAAACACGCACACATACTTGCGCGTAATCACACATGCACACACACAACTCACCTCTAGCATGTGCAGATCTTCCCCTTGCCTCCAGCCTCATCTCATTTGTTTGTTGCACAGTTAATATTCTGAAGCAGAGTTTCTTAAAGGTCTTCTACAAAAAAAAATTGCACTACCACTGCTGTCATCTCTTCATAATTTTCAGAGATAGTACTTATTTTACTTCAAAATTTTTCTCTCCACCTTTTTAAATTTGCCTGTAAAAACAATGATTTTTACAGACACTAAATAACATGAAGGCACAGAGGCAGACATCTTAGTCATCAAAAAGTATGATATCATTTTTGTCAGCTTTCTAAATGAATAAGTTACAGTGCCCAATTGTCACTGATTTTTCCTTGACTCCAGAATGAGGAGGAGTTCCACTGATGGACAACGGACCATGCTGTGGCCCCTATTATATATTTTGTTTATTTTTTTTCTAACCAGTAACGTTCCTTAACATTCAACTATTTTGTTATGAGGCATAGCCTGTGGCTTTTTGTGTAGCCGAAGGTCTTGGTTATTTTAATGGAAAATGCAAGTAAAGATAGAGTGAATTAAGTGTAGAGATGCAGGATGTGGCTTTTGGCAACTCGCAATCTAACCTCTAAGTCATCCTACCAGATTGTACCCACGTAAAAAGTAACAATTTGAATTAAATAATTCTGCATATTTTCAGATTCGTCTGACATTTTTTATCACTATGTAAGCTATATCTGTGTTGTTTTTTCCATATATTTAATCTAATACATAATATCTAGCAGAATAGTTTGGGTAAGGTAACATACTGTCAGTGATGAATATCCTGTTGATGTTGAATGGGTTTAACTCCCTATCTACAAACAGTCCTATCGCAAAAAGGTCTCATTAAAATAAGTTAGCACCCAGGCAATGTTCTTCAACTTATGTAATTAATCATACATGCCACTGAGTAAATATAAAGAATTTTGTATGACTGGCTATAACATTTCATGAATAACTTTGCCGAAAATTAATACTACTGGGCTGCCCTAATAGTGATGCCTTATTTTATGTGTTTTGGGTAATCTGGAAAAAAATTGCAGTTACTTTATTTTCATTTTAAATAGCTTTATGTCCTTGTTGCTTTATATTCCTTAAAGGTTTAAACCACCTTCTTCTGGCTTTTCCTGGTTAAGGGTCACCACAGCAGATCACATGTCCGCTCATGATTGGCCGTGGAGTTTTACAGTGTCAAGTTGCCAGCCTGGCACCCAACCTTCCACAGAAGGCACACACACTCACACCTAGGGCCAATTTAGAGTGTCCAATCCACCTACAGCATGTCTTTGGCATGTGGGAGGAAACTGGAGCACCCGGAGGAAACCCACGTGACCACAGGGAGGACATGCAGACTCCGCACAGAAGGCACCCTAGCCGAGGATTGAACCAGGGAACCTCTTGCTGTGAGGTGACAATATTAACCGCTGTACCACAGTGGCTGCCCATTCCTTTCCTTAAAGCTTTAAATGATCCCCAGGATTTCTAAACATGTTCACTGCAATGGTGGTTAGCACTTCACTGATTATCATGTGGGTGCCCTTCAGCTCAAAATTCATTATTATTTTTTCAGTGTAAAGCCCAAGAGTACTTACTGCAGATAATTAGTAATCCTGTGGTCGAGAGGGAGTGAAAGCCGCAGTACTGTCTGTGTAATGCAGCAAGAATAACTGCTGAATATAGAGGGTTTCTGTACTCAACATGTTCATGTGCATAGAAGCAATAAGAGGAAAAAAGCAGCCAGCATCCTGAAAGGGACTGCTGCACACTTTAAATGCATTTTTGTCTAGGGGAAAGGGTGGAAATGAGAGTAAAGGACAGTAGGAAATAAGTGGGAAGTAAGTAGAAAAAAACACAACGGCAAACGGTTAAGGAGCAAATATGATGGGGTGGGGGGGCAGGTGCCCATTTTCTCTATTCAGACAAGGAATTGGGGAAGGATGTATTGTAAAGTCAATGTATGGTAAAAGGGTAAGAGAAGTTATCAGGTACAAACACATAAGCTGTGTAACAGGGACAAGACTGACAGGGGAGGTGTTGACATACTGAGTGAGGGGGAGGACAGTGTTTGTCTGATGTCTCTAACTCCAAATTGACAACAATGTTGATGGGGAGGACTGGACAACAAACAGGGGAGGGCAAGGTCACAAAAGGGAAGGAAATACCACAATGGGGAATAGGACGAGTATGTGTTAAAAACCACCCTGTCCATGTTTTCCCCAGCCAGAGGTCAGATACCACTCTGTGCTCCTTTACTACTCAGTCCTATTTGTGATGGTGCTGCCAGTGCTGGGCAGTGAAGCAACTCTAACAGCTGCAAGAGGAATCTTTCCAAGTGAGGCATTATTTCACTGGTCTACTACCCCCCCCCCCCCATAATCATCTGCCTTTGGGTGACAAAAGAATCACCCCTAGCAGAGTCATCAATAACAGAGCTTCTAGTGAATGAATCACCACCAGGGAGAGGGGACGATGGCATCTCAGGATCCCCTTGCGATGGCATTGGGGAGCCCCCCTACTAGGCACCAAGACAGATGTACTGTCTGGTTGTTCTTGTGGTGGGTGGGGGCATGTGTAGCATGTGGCATTGTCATGGCAACTGCTGTACTGAAATGAAAAATAAAAGGAAAGAAATAACATCACAAATACAGCAAAAAAATAAAGCATATTGACCGGGAGGGATTGGAGAAACAAGGAGGCATCACATGAAATAAAGTATGAATGACACCTGCATTTCAGTGATACAAAACGCAAGTACAACATCAACAAGCAGTGAATCCAGGTGAACAGCACAGCTGTCTAACAAGAATGAGGTGCTGCTATGTGATGTCTACATAGTGTGAGCAGGGACAACACTGAGGGGTGCACTACCTATACTGCCAGGTGTATTCCAGCTACTATATGTACAAAGTGCTGCAACATATCTGTATGTTGCTTATATGTCCCACTGGCTTTATGTTACTAGGAGTTCATTACCCCTGGCAAATACACAGACATAAACTGAACCAGTGACATCACAGGTTACCTATATGATGTACCATACTCTCTAATGCACATATTGATTATTAACAATATAAATGGAAACATTCGACAGAGTACAGTGTACAGATGTGCAGCCAGTGCTCTGAGAAGTAAAGCTGCTTAATAATACAACAAAAAGGCTCTACCATAGCGTTATACAACTGAATGGGTCACTCACACCCGTACCTGGAAATATGCTGCATCCTCCTCTGTAATTGGAGACAATTCTCTGCATTAGTCTTTTGAGCTGTGGATAAAAATAACACGTCAGTAACTTAATGACACACAGGTAATATGCAAGAAAGTAAAACTCTATAGCAATTTACACACATCATTTAAATACATCTCTTGTGCCCTCATTCTGACCTCCCCTTCACTCAGCAAAGAAGGCCTGACTGACTCCTTTGCAGGTCACATTAGTGGTGCTTGTGCCACTCACCAGAGTGAATACCCTAGTGAGACAGTGCCAGACATTCACATCATACTGGGGACCCTCATAAAAAGCCACAAGCAGATGCTTTTGGTATAGAATCCTTAGTGCAGCACTAGGGTATCCTGCCAGACAACAGTGCCACTGGAAACCATGGCCATACTTCTGGACATCTCACCTTCATGCCCATTTTACTTTTCAACAGTTCAGCAGTGTGACCTTTGTCAGGGTATGAAATGACCTGTGCCAAATATTACTGAGGTTCAAATGTCTCAGAAAGGTGTGAGATACGGCAAAACATGTATGTAGTATATGCATTGCACTGAATGTTTAGAGCAATATTACTCCATTGACCATAGACCACCCCCCATGCACGCACACATGTATGCTCAGTGTGCACTACAGGTACTTATGTGGGTATATGACACAGTAGAAGCCTCTTAGCATGACTGTGGGTCTAGTTGTGGCACATAGATTGAGTGACTCAGATAGATTCATGAAGTGGGTCCTCATCTGTATAATCATCAAGCTCAAGAGGCTTGAATCTGTGAGATATAAACCCTGGTGATTGCTTAGAGCCTCACCAACTATGGAAACAAATTAATTAAACTCACTCCATCTGTATGAAAGCAGCTTGTGAAAGAGGAAAATTGCATTACTGCCTGTGTCAAGTAGGTTTTACCTCTTATTAACTGTACCTTTTGCTGCACTGTTCCCAAAATGCATTCCATGTACAAATGTTATAAGAAAATGCAGGTTTTGAAACTCTTGCTACCCTTTCTGACCTATTGATTCATTTGTAAGGGAAACCATGGCAGGTGCTATAAATGTAAGTTAAATGGTAACTACAGACACTCCTTTTAAGGAATAATAATTGTGAGGGCTTTTTATTACTGTAGTACATCGCAGAATGCACAGTAGCAAGTCATGCCTAAACCCCATCCCCCGGCCAACAATTGGTGATGTCTTAGTAAACTTAAGTAAATTCATACTGATGGTGGCATGCATATTCATTGTCTAGTCATAGTTTACCCTGTTTCTCAATGTAGTGTGATCTTGGAGTTGGTATATTTAATTGGGGGGGGGCACAGAGCGGCTTGCCCCCCTGCAAAACCAAAGGAAAAGCAATAATACTTGCAGTTATAATGTTTTTTTTTCCTTCAGTTTTGCAGGAGGCCAAGCCCCCCCCAGACCCCCAGATAATTAAATATACCAACTCCGAGATCGTACTACATTGAGGAAAAGTGTAATGTATGAATAGACAATAAATATTCCATGTCGAATCTACATGAGCGTATGCTTCCCATATGACGGCACACCCCTTTCACTTGCCAATCACTGCCCATTCTCACATCTGGGCTGAACAGATTATGAGGTACTACAGTAAAACCAAGACATTGTGAGTTTGTAAAATGACATTGTACTGTGCAGAACAAGAGTTTCTGCATGTGTAAGGAATGGTGTCTGCTGTTGTAGGACTGCTGTTCAACTAGCATGCAGGTGGGACATGCATGCATAACTGAGGTCTGTCTGCAAGTCCATCAAGCACTATGCTGTGCTGTCTGGCTTTGTATGTTGAATGACAGGAACAGTCACACAGCTGCTGTAGCATAGCTGAATATTATGTGCAGATCAGAGGGTGGTACATACGTCAGGCCGTATACTGCTACTGCTTCCAGTCACATCGTCTGGGTTCCATAATGGCTTATTTGGCCTGCGAGTAAAGCATTGTAGGTATACTGGAGAAAGTTACCTGCCTCTTTGTACTTTGTCCCTCTGTCTAGTTGGGAGAGAGGGGGTTATGGGGTGATAACTAGGGGGGGCAGTGCTTCATATATCTTTGGTCTGTTCCTCACAAGCTTTGTGGTTTTCTGGGAAATCACCAAGGACTGAAGTCACTAAGTAGCAACATACATTTGAGTTTCAGACTTCATATCCTTCGGAAAAAGCATCTTCTTTTTTGTTTTCATCTGCTCCCATTAGGGGCCTCCACAGTGGATCATCTGTTTCTATTTCTTTCTGTACTCTGCATCTTGCTCTGTCACACCAATCACCTGCATGTCCTCTCTCACTATATCCATAAACCTTATCTTAGGCCTTCCTCTTTTCCTCTTACCTGGCAACTCCATCCTTAGCTTCATTCTCCCAATATACCCAACATCCCTCCTCAGCACATGTCCAAACCAACGCAACCTCGCCTCTCTGGCTTTGTCTTCAAACTGTCCAACCTGAGCTGACCCTCCAATATACTCATTTCTAAACCTGTCCATCCCCCTCACACCCATTGCAAATCTTAACATCTTTAACTCTGCTACCTCCAGCTGTGACTACTGTCTTTTTATCAGTGCCACCGTCTCCAACCCATATAACATAGCTGGTCTCACTACCATATTGTAGAACTTCCCTTTCACTGTTACTGGTACCTGTCTGTCACAAATCCCTCCTGACACTCTTCTCCACCCACTCCACTCTGCCTGCACTCTCTACACCTCTCTTCCACACTCACCATTACTTTGAACTGTTGATCCCAAGTATTTAAACTCATTCACCTTCACCAAATCTACTCCCTGCATCCTCACCATTCCTCTGTCCTCCCCCTCATTCACATACACACATTCTTTCTTAGTCCTGCTGACCTTCATTCCTCTTCTCTCTAGAGCATATCTCCACCTCTCCAGGGTTTTCTCCACCTGTTCCCTACTCTCATTACAGATCACAATGTCATCCACAAACATCATAGTCCACGGGGCCTCCTCTCTGATCTCGTCTGTCAACTTGTCCATCACCATTGCGAATAAGAAGGGCTCAGAGCTGATCCTTGATGCAATCCCACCTCCACCTTAAACGCATCTGTTACTCCCGCGGCAGATCTCACCACTGTCACACTGCCCTTGTACATATCCTGTACCACTCTTACATACTTCTCTGCCACTCCCAACTTCCTCATACAATACCACAACTCCTCTCTAGGCGCCCTGTCATATGCTTTCTCTATGTTCATAAAGACACAATGCAACTCTTTCTTACCTTCTCTGTACTTCTCTATCAACACCCTCAGAACAAACATCGCATCTGTAGTGCTCTTTACTGGCATGAAACTGTACTGCTGCTCACTAATCATCACCTCCCTTCTTAACCTAGCTTCCACTGCTCTTTCCCATAACTTCATGATGTAGCTGATCAGTTTTAACTCTGTAGTTAATACAGCTCTGCATATCACCCTTATTCTTAAATCTACCTACCTCAGTATACCTTTGAACCAATCATAAAAGACT
The DNA here is from genome assembly GCF_019279795.1 of Protopterus annectens. Classification (NCBI taxonomy): domain Eukaryota; kingdom Metazoa; phylum Chordata; order Ceratodontiformes; family Protopteridae; genus Protopterus; species Protopterus annectens. The sequence continues at coordinate 661,352,739 of NC_056743.1, read as the reverse complement.
ATAGGGTCATAACCTATCAAAATGATAGGAGAGACAAAGTATTGTGAAACTACTGAGTGATACAATTTACACATATTTACTAACTTGTTGAGGTTTGCTTACACCCAGGGGATATATGTTGAGTTTATGGCTCTACATTTTATAGCTCTTCTTATCTGTTGAATGTTTTATTAATGGAAGGGAATCAATGAGCTCTCTCAGTCAATGACAATACATTTTTTTCTGGATTGGGATAGGGTAGAATGTCTCTCCTATCATTTTGATAGGTTATGACCGGGTCTATATTAGATCACTGAATGCTTAAAAAAGCGAACGGTGATTAATCGACCCTATATAAATGAAAGCTTACAATTTTGAACTATCAGAACAGTGATTTTTTTCCTAGGGGAAAAAAAATCGCTGTTCCAGCAAAAACAAAACAATAAAATACTTTAAACATTACATAAGTGGGGGGCTTTGCCTCCACCCCCCTACTTAAATATACCAACTCCGAGACCGCACTACAGTGCCGAAAACAGCAAAGTAATGAAGTGGCCAAGCAAATTCTTTCCCAGGGAAAGAATTTGCTTAAAAGCCGCTTTAATATTTTGCCGTTTCAGGCTTTTGAGTTAAACAAAGATGCATTCGAAAGAATGCGTCTTCAGTCTTCTAATAGGGAACCTTATGAACCTGTAGTCTTTCATGACTGATTCAAAGGTATACTGAGGTTAGTAGATATGAATAATTGATTGTAATTATGTTTAACTGACATCAAATTTCATTGGTTCTTTAGAAAATAATTTTAATTATATAAGACTGTGTTTTTTATGCATCTTTAATGGTCTGAAGAAGGAACATTGTGTTGCAAAAGTGCTTACCTCTGTTACTTTTATATGTTTTTATTTTGATTTTGATTAAAAGTTATTCGTTCCCTCGCTGGGTGGTATTGGATGTTATTAGTTTATACAATATTTATTTAAACCACTGGGTTGCTGTTGGAGTGTTCTTCGTTTGCGTTTATTGAATATTTATAAGAATGTGACATGATAGAACCGTGTTACTGACTGAAAAACAGTAAACATTTTCTCTTGCTCTTTGATAGATTCTGGCAAATAAATAGATTTAATAAATTCTGGCGAATAAATAGATTTAATAATCAAAGAAATGTGACAATGGTGCTGTCAAGAAGGGGCATTAGAAAGGAGAACAACTTCACTAGTTATTACCTAAAGATGATTTAATCATAAAATTATTCCAGTCATTTTAAAATAAAGAGCATCTTTTCTTTCTTTGCAGCAGAGTATGATTTCATGGAGACAGATGAATCTTACAAAGTTGTTAGCCACGGACACTGGAAACAAAATCCAGCTGCACACCTTACAGGTATATACCACTAGGTACATCATGAACAGCTTCTGGTAACAAAGGGAAATGTTCACGTTTTTTGCTATAAAATGAAGTACAAATCCATTGGAGCTGGGAATTACTCCATTTCCTCATACATGTGTCAAACTAAATTGTTTTTCTTAAAAAAGTAGGCATTTTGAGGATTATTTTGTTAAAGTTCATCTATTTTGATTGTCTTAGTGTTGCAGCCTTCCTCACGTGACATCATACAAGGAGATTTTTAGACTTGTATATATATAAATATATATATATATATATATATATATATATATATATATATATACACACATACATATATATGTATGCAGAAGTACACAACCTATATTTCTACACTAACTGCAGTCACACCTGTATACCCTATAAACTTATACCGTCAGCGAAATATTGCAAGTTAAGTGCTGCAGTTTAATAATGACTCTGAAGTATTATATTGTTGAAACTATAACATAACTTGACTTCTGAAAAACTTTCTTGTTTACTCAGAATGAATTTATATTGTATGGAAAATCTTGACTTATACCTACTATGACATTATTCTGAAGGCGTGGCCAAAAAAATAAATAAGTAAAAAAATCAAGAAAATACAGAACTTCAGAAACCACAGCACAGACCCTATTTTACAGCATGGTTTGTTAGATATACATTCATTACAGATTGGAAATGCTAAAATGAATGTAATTTATTATATTATATAAAATTCAAATAGCCATTTAGTTAGTCATGGTCACTGCAAGTCTTATATACATAGTAGACTAGTTGAACACATTTGCTGTATAGAAAAAGTTGGTGGAGTAATTACGGGGGAGCAGAGGATGGCAAGGCAGACGTAACACAGGAATGGATATATGGAATGTGAGAATGAGGTGGAGGTACTACACAAAAAGGTTAAATCCAAGAGGGATATAAAGGGGTTCAGAAGGGTGTCAATGCGCTGCCCCCCTCATATAAGAGGAAGAAGAAAAAGAAGAAAGCCACTGCATAGTGCTAAGTCAGTTTATAAGGGAATGGTTAAAAGATACAAGGACTGGAAGAATCGCAGGGAAGAATATTGTGAAGGATATATGGGAGCCAGAAGCAGGGCAGCAATGTGTGTGTGTGTTAGACAAGTGAAAGTGGAGATGGATAGACAGTAAACAACCATGGGGAAAGACAGGAATATATGCCTTCTAAGGCACATTGAGAAATGAATAAGGCAATGTGGAATATTAAGAGGGGGCAAAAAGGTTAGAAGGCTAAAAGCACAGGGAAAATTCTAAATGAACATTTCTTATCATGTTCATCAAATAAGCAGAAGGAAAGATGCCAGGCTTACAGGGAAAGACAGCAACAGAGGAAACACTAACAGCCAGACAACAGAACAACTGGAAAAAGAATTGAGGAGGATGAATAAGAAAATGGGATGGCAAGAAAAGATCATAAGAAAGGTCTGTTGTGGTTCTGAATTAATCTTTGCTGGCCTTTGTCAACAGTTCTGTTCATGCTTCTCAAATATCCAGATTTTTGCCTGTTATTTTTGCTTTGTTCATTAGAACATTTTTGGTTTTCTGGCAAATCGCTCAGGATGAAAGTCCATAAAAAATGACAGAATTTGAGTTTGCCCCCCCCCCCATTGTTTTTGGCTTTGTCCAGATTTCTTCAGCTAAGAGGTTAAACATGATGGTACTGCTTGACATGAGATAAGACTAGAGGCTGGAAGACAGCTGACAGTGTTGCAAATCTACAAGGCAGAGCAAAGATTCATGGAAGAAAATACCGCAGCAGTCGATCTTACCACTGTAGTGGGTAGAACAATGGCGGGTGTGCTGATAGTAAGGCTTACAGAGAACGATGGTGGGTGTGATGATAGTAAGGCTTACAGAGAACGATGGTGGGTGTGATGATAGTAAGGCTTACAGAGAACGATGGTGGGTGTGATGATAGTAAGGCTTACAGAGAACGATGGTGGGTGTGATGATAGTAAGGCTTACAGAGAACGATGGTGGGTGTGATGATATTAAGGCTTACAGGGCTTTTGGCAAGGAATGAGCTGCCTTAGAAATGCTAGCACGGACTTATTGCAGGATTTTATTTCCAGAATAGCTGATTAATTTCTTTGAATGGGCAACCAGGGATGGGTGACTGGTTAACTGAGTGGATGGGACCTAACTCGATTTCAGCAAAAGCTTTGTCTCAGTCCTATACTATAGATATCTTAGAAAGGTAGAATGGGTAGGTGTCAACAGTTTAGATTGAAAACATTAAACATGAAACAAAAGATTGTTATCAGGGAGGAAGAGAAAGTGACACGTGGCATTCTGCAGAAGTCATTCCTGGGTTAAACTCTATTCAGTATGTTTGCATCAGACCACATGCAGAGCATGGGACAATTGACCAGTTTGTTTGTAGATGACATCATAGTTTGAGGCTGGGGTGATGATGGAAGTGGGAGCAGGCAAGAGTCTAGAAACATGGTCTACAAGGCTGCAAGTTCACTTTTACTCTTCAAAGTATATGATTTTATACCTGGGGAATGACAGCCTGGGCAGTATACACAACCAAAGAAAAAACAAACAAACCAGGAGCAAGATCTGGAAGTAATCATTAGATGATGTACACCACTATGTAGTGTCACATGGGTGGAGTGGATGCAAATGAAATGCAATAGAGAATATTGAGGATGAAACGTATCTGGGCGAGAAGAATCCAAGAAAGGAAGGAGGTAATTCAATGTATTTTTGTGCACTCCTGGAAGTCTCATAAAGTTAGGGTAGTTATGACTAGAGAATGTACAAGGTATGATGGTTCTAATGGTGGACAGCCAAAGTTATATATGAAACGATATTAAGAAAGCCTTTTTCCTCACTTGAGGAGAGGAAGGTAATATGATATAGGTATACAAGGACAAAAGTGAAAATGTGAGTAGACCACACCATAAAGGAATGCTAGGGCATGGATGAAAGGGCATGACCAGCAGATCAAGGGAACACAGTTGATGCTAAATGTGAAAAGATACTTTTTTTACAGACATAGTTGATGACAAATGGGGGCAATTACCAGTATGGCTTGTGGAAGTAAATACATTTTAGGCTCTTAAATTAACTTGAAAACCACAAAGTAAGGCAAGTAGACCACAAAATATCAATATCCCTAAACTTGCTCTAGTGCATGAATGACAACCATTGGTTCCAAGAATAAATCCTTTATCAGACACTAGTTAAGCACTTTTGTTCTTTAAGCGGACCTTCGTCAGAACCAAACATTCAGTGTACACCATACATTTAAATATCTTGGATTTTATATCACATGATTAAAAAACAGCCTAGCATAAAAATGAATTGATGAAATAATTAATACCTTACTTGAATCTGATTAAATATCCAACTACTTCAGTTTTAAAATGTAAGTGATGGAGCATGATTCATTCAAACCTGGGAATCTAGTGGCATCTAATTTTAACTGCCATCTTAATTCACTTTTTTCTGTATGTTCATCTGTAATAAAACCCCCTCAGCTCTAACTGAACCTGCTCAATCACTAAAAATTTAAAGTATGACACTGCCTATTTCTAAATGTCCAAATAGTGCGTTAGTAGATTTGCACTGCCGCATATCTAACAAATGCTCATAAATGCATTTTTTGAGCTTCCTGGAAGTTTTGCCAACATAAAATGCTGGACAAACTCTGCACCATGCCAGGTAAACCACCATTTTGGTATTACAGTAAAAACATCCTGAAATGTTGTATGTGATGTTCCTTACAACAAAATTATCTGCAACAGAAATATGGGGACATTGACAGCAGCCACACTTTTGCTACCCATATTCGTTTTAGGAACACTGTGCCTAAAAAACAGCACATTAATTTATTTCCAAATAATTCCTCATTGCCCTTCCTTTTCTATATACTATAGAGGGGTGTACCCCATTTTTCTAAAACTACTCATTACTTGAAAACAGTGTCCAGTTCTTAAATATCATATCTGTTATGCTCTTAGAATTGACTGTAAATGTATAAATCATGATTAAATAATAATCTCTTTTTATAACATGATATTTGATTGGTATAATAGCATATGTAGCAATAGGCTGATCCTTGGTTTTAGAGGCAAAATGGCAAGTTATATGGCTATCCAAACAATGATATTTTATGCCTGCACTATACTGCTGCAATGTGATCTTGGGCTATGTTTAGCTTCACAGATGAAGCAGGAAAGTGTAGAGATTCCTTCAGACAAGGGAGTATAATAGCTGGTTGTAATAAAAGTCACATCTTTTATTTTATCAAAGGTAGAAAAAGCAAAATGACAGACACAGCAATCACCGAAAGGGAAAATAATGAGCAATATGCTGGATAGGAAGGATATCGATAGCTTGTTAACTGTAAATAAACTCATTACTCAGATATTTGCCTCTATAAAAATAAATAATGGTGACTTTTCCAGAGCCTTGTGAAGAAAAGGGTCAGAGTATAACAAATACGGATTTGCTGTGTCCAGGACTGTTTGTGAGCGCCTAAGCCCCCCCCCCCCCCCCACACACTTAACTGGGGTTAAACTATTCCTGGCACCATAAAGTCTGTTTTTCAAAATTTCCCTTGCAACTAGCCAGCTTTTTAGTTTTAGCACTCATCTGTTTCTTTGATCTCAGCACTTGTTCAGAACTTATTGTAAGCACTAAATAAGTTATAAATTACTACAGCACTCAACTTTCCTCACTTGTCTAGAGGAAAACAGTTTTTAGTACTTAATAAATAAGCACCTATTCAGGCATGTCTAAAGGTCAGCTCCCGGTGTTTTCTCCTGTCTACCTGATGAATCTGGGCATCTTGAGACAATGCAGCAATTGCCTCATGTACACAGACAACCCTCTCCTCCTACCACCCAACACTATGACCTGTGAGAGATGCACTTATATAGCCAAACTGGAAGCAAAGCTCTCTTTACCAAAGACAGGCCTAGACAGTCAAGAGGAGAAGGTAAACACTTGCACCGCACCACACTCATTACATAGTCCCTCAAAACCTACACCACCAAAACACACACACAGAACCACAAAACACACACCTACATTTGTGGAGGCTCTCTGTACTAATCTGCCCAAACAACAGGGACCTCCAAAGCAGAAATGCAAGCAACCTCCACCCCCCAATGCAACCCAAATGACACATAGTCCACATACTCAGTGTGCCACTCAACTACAGCCCATAAGGCATAACGTACCCAACACTCTAGTCATAGGTGACACTATAGTCAGGCACACCGATGTTCCACTCACCAGGCTAAACAAGGAAAAAGTTACTGTCAGCTGCCTGTCAGGTGCCAGGATCCGCCACATAACGCACGCACTCAGTTCACTCCACAACAAGTACAAATATGACTCTGTCATTGTCCATGTTGGTGTGAATGACCTGAGACGTACCTCCCTGGACATGAAAAGAGCATTGGAGGAGCTCTCTGATCTTGTAGCCCAGGCCAGTATGACCCTAGCCCTGAGTAGCATCCTGCCATCACCCAGAATGACACTACAGTACAAGGACAAAATGATTGACTTTAACAATTGGCTAAGCTTCTGGTGTCATTCTAAGGGAATCCAGTATCTGTCTTCCTGGGATGACATGATCAACAGACCACGCTGCTTTGCCAGAGATGGCCTGCACCTGTCGCCCTTAGGATTCTGGGTATTGGCAAAGGCTCTTGCCACCCCTATAGTGCCTTTTTTAGGCAAGGTTCAAATGATAAATTCACCACTGTAACAGGTACAAGCAAGCAAAATCTGAGGGTAATGCTACTCAATGCTAGAAGTCTAAACCTCAAAATGCACTCAATTGAGGGACTCCTTAAAATGGAGAACATTGACATCTGTGTAGTGACAGAGACCTGGTTCAAAGCTCCAGAGAGCACCCCTGCATTACCAGGCTATAATTCATACCACACCTTTCGGCCACCAAACCCGGACTGAAACACTAAAGGTGGAGGCATGTCCATATTCATTAAGGATATCCACACCTCTAAGCTTGTTGCTCAGCATAATGCATCCGAGATTATCCAAGTTCAACTAACTCTGGGCAAAACCACAATCCAGATTGTAGCTTGCTACAGACCCCCACCATGCCCCAGGATTCCCACTCCTCTTTTCTTGATACACTGGAAAATATTATGGTACAAACCAACACTCTAATAATAGGTGATTTCAACTACCCTACCATTAACTGGGAAAACTACTCATATACCAACTCTTTTGCTCAACGTTTTCTGGAAATCATCAATTCCAATGCTTTGGATCAACTTATCCACACCCCCACCAGAGGCAGCAATATCCTAGACCTGGTCATCACCAACATGGGTGACCAGTGTTCCACACCAGAGGTCAGCTCCTCGTTGGTTAGATCCAACCACAAGCTAATCACCCTAGACATCCACATCCCACTCCCACCCCCCATTAGGAAAACAACCGTAAAAAATTTCTCCAAAGCCAATTTCATGCTTCTTAAGACAGAAGTGGCAAACTTCATGACACCCATGCAGATGGACAATAGAGGTACGACTGCTGAATCCTACACAAATGCACTTTATAAGTACTTACACGAGTGCATGGATCATGCTATCCCTAACAGAACCAAGATGCTATCCTCCAAAAAAAGGAAGCCAATCTGGTGGTCTTCTGCCATAAACAAACTCTACAACAGAAGAAAGAAACTGTTGCAAAAAAGAGTAAAATCCCACGATTGGAGGAACTCCCTGGTCAGCCTCAGTAAGAAGCTGAGATCACTCATAAAATCCTCCAAAGCTAGTTATGAAAACAAAATTGCCACTGATTCTAAAGACAACCACAAAGCATTTTATAGCTATGTTAAAAATCCCGATGGCAACACTCAGATCTGCTCTGAGTTACAGCACAATGACACTAAATATACAGAACCAACTGATATTGCCAACATCCTGGCAGATAGGTTCAGTGCTAATTTTACCCCCTCTCACCCCCTAAAGGGCCCATCTTTATACCGGAAGAATGCAAAGTTCTTGTAATCACGGCTGCACAGGTAAAAACTTCACTCTCCAAAGCCAAGAACACAGCATCCATGGGACCTGACAACATCCCAGGCTGCCTTTTACATGAACTACAGAATGAACTGGCACCCCACCTAAGTACCATGTTCAATCATAGCCTCACCTCAGGCTTTGTGCCCATTGAATGGCACACCACGACAGTTATCCCACTCCACAAAGGGGGGGGCCACAACAGACCCTGGGAACTACCGCTCCATTAGCCTGACGAGCCTGGTCTGCAAGGCCATGGAACGTATCAACATGGAACTCATAAACAAAGACATTGGAGATCTCCAAACCCTGGACCCCACACAGTTTGGGTTTGTAAAAGGCAGATCATGTCTCCTAAACCTGATAGACTTCTTTGAAGTAGTCACCAAGGCCATGGATGAGGGTAAGGTGGTTCACACAGCCTATCTAGATCTCGCCAAGGCGTTCAACACCATCCCCCACTCTGGACGTATAGACAAACTCACTAAACTAGGTATAAATCCCTATGTCACAAGATGGGTTGCCAACTGGCTCACTGACTGAACCCACACTGTGAAAGTAGCAGACTCTAAATCCAACTTCAGACCACTGATAAGTGGAGTACCACAGGGTTCAGTCCTAGGTCCTCTCCTGTTTGGTATCTACTTCTCTGAAGTACAGGCTAACAAAGAAGGTCTTTGGCTAACAAAGTTTGCAGATGGCTGAAAACTAGGACCCATAATCAAATCTCCTAACGATGTGGACATCCTACAAAAGGGGCCTCACTGAGACAGATGCCTGGTGTCAAAGTCATGGCTTCAAGCTCAATGCCAAAAACTGCATTGTCATCCCTTTTGATAAAAACTCTGTACCCATGAACTACCACATTGGCGGTAGTCTACTTAACACTGAAAGTGTGATAAGAGACCTTGGGACACAGGTGGACAGTAGTCTCTCCTTTGATAATCACATCACCACAGTAGTCAGGAAATCCTTCTACATGGCACACCTCATCACAAAGGGTTTCTCATCCTGGAAAAAAGAGGTTATTGTTCCCCTCTACTCATCACTCATTAGACCTATTATAGAGTCCAACACCCCTTTTGGTATGTACTTCACAAGACATCTACAACAACTGGAAATTCCACAGAAATACCTCACAAAGAGGATTACCGGCCTCAAACAGATGCCCTACGCAGAGCGTCTCAAAAAACTCCAGCTTTACTCTGTCGCATATTGCCTACTCAGAGGTGATCTCTGCCTAACATGCAAAGCTATGTCAAACCCAGAGCTGTTGGACATGCTCCACGTAAAGAAATCCCAATCTCTCCAAGCTACACGCTCTAGGGACCTAAACCTTGTCACCACAATAAACAGAACATGCTGGAGGGATAGATTCCTATCTCAGAGACTTCCCATACTCTGGAACAAACTACCTATCTATATCAAACAAAGCTCCTCATTAGCACTCTTCAGGAAAAATCTTGATGATTGGATGGGAGATAGGAAATTCACCCTGGGGATCACTTCTGTGGCTCTGCTCGATAGGGGCCAGGAAAATAATTTTCTTGGGTGGCAAAAGCCAGGGTACCATTTGGCTAGACCTGTATAGGCCCTAGGGCCAATAGCCTGGTACCTGCCTATGAACTAGCTAACCCATGTTCATCTCTAACTCAGATATTTCCTTTGATATTTCCTTTGAAGTTCCTGCATTGTCCTGCAAGATACCACAAAGCTCTATAAACCAAACACACCATCACCTCTCCTGTAGGTACCTCACCCAAATCTACCATAGTCCAGCCTCTATGTTTCTTTTCATTCTGTTTCATTTATGAATCCCTCTCATTTTTATGAATTCATTTATTAACATCTAGCTAGAACTTTACATCTCAAATGCTAATCCCTGGCATATTTTGCAGATGCTAACTTCAACTTCAGTTATATGCAGGTTCTTTTAGCCAATGCATGGACAAGTATTTATTTATTTTTAATTAATTAAGTGGATAAACCAGACAAAAGACCATTTTCTTCAGAACCAGGTCCAAAAGCATATATTGCCAAACATGAGAAACCATGATCCTACTCAAACTAATTATAAAACATAGTCTGTAGCAGCCTCAAAATAAATATGCTTATTTAATGAATACGGTGCATACTGATACATCTACAATTAAAGCACAATGGAAAAAATTAAAACTATGCATAAATACATACCCAAGGTAAAGACAAAGGCACATACAAAACAGTCTGTTAAACAGCTGATGAGTGGTCAGCAGACAAGTGTAATGGTTGTGTATGTGTAATGCAGCTATGTTTTCACAAGGCCAAATGAGTATTCATTGTCCCTAAAACAAAGACATTTATATACTGAAAATAAATACTCAGGCAGATCTGATATGTACCCGTGATGATAATTGTACCAAATAATAGATACTTAGGAAAACCTAGGAAGGCATCAACCCTTACTACAGAATTCGCAATGAACGTTCACAGCTGGTCAGTGAACTCAGCTCTGTTTGGCAAAGTCGCATTGCTTGTTTATGATTTAATTTAGAGACTTGCATAATTTGCATGTTTTAAGAAACTCTTTAAAACCCTGCTGCAAATGTATTTGAATCACTTATTGTGGTATGATTCTAATAAAGGTGCAGTAAACCTCCTGTTGTGTGCACTGCAGCTGAAGTAGTACTTACTAGGCAGCTGCAACCTGCTCAGTTAGTGAACTTGTGCTCCCTATTGTGTAGACTGCACCTGAAGTAGTACTGAGCTAGGCAGCTAGAACATGCTCAGTTAGTGAACTTATGCTCCCTATTGTGTAGACTGCACCTGAAGTAGTACTGAGCTAGGCAGCTAGAACATGCTCAGTTAGTGAACTTATGCTCCCTATTGTGTAGACTGCACCTGAAGTAGTACTGAGCTAGGCAGCTAGAACATGCTCAGTTAGTGAACGTATGCTCCCTATTGTGTAGACTGCACCTGAAGTAGTACTGAGCTAGGCAGCTAGAACATGCTTAGTTAGTGAATGTATGCTCCCTATTGTGTAGACTGCACCTGAAGTAGTACTGAGCTAGGCAGCTAGAACATGCTCGGTTAGTGAACTTATGCTCCCTATTGAAAATAATGAGTTAAATGCAGCTAGTATCTGCGTGCACTCCTTGGGGAGCATGTACAGTACAAGCAGCTCTGAATCTTCATAAACTACAGAAAAAGTGGAAGCAGTGTCTTCATAGAGCACTCGACAAACTAAATTTTATTAAGCGCTTTTTATCTTAAAACCACTGCCAGACTTCATTAGATAAAACCTGGCATACAAAAACACAGAAGCTTTTATACAAAAGCCATTCCCCATCTCATAATGACATTATCTTAAATGCATAGAAAACAATAAATAACCATATCAAAAATATATTCAAATATTTACTTATAAAAAACTTTTTAAAATTGTTTTAACAACAAAGTTTCACTTAGTGAAACTATTTATTACTAGTTTTCTCAAATTTAAAGCATTTTCAAAGGTAATTTTACTCTTAATTTTCAACTGAGTCCTGAAAAGGTAGCAGCATTTAAAATGTACTTACAAAACAATTCTTTCATTTCTAGTTGTAATCCAAAAACACCACCTCTAAAACTAGGAATCAATTTCTCCAGTACTTAAAATATAAAGTGATGACCAGGAAAAACAGCTACAGGCTGAGCTAGGGTGTTAGCTACATTTAACTTAGAAATGCCATAAAGATGTTCTTTTATTCTTTCTTTCAACTTGCAATTTGTTTTCTCTATGCAATAAGCAGAACAGCATTCACATAAGGCAATATAAACAATGCCCTTCTTACCTTATAAGGTCACTTAAAAAAGTTACAGACATGAGGCTAAAACATTAGACCTACTACAGTTCAAAAGTTAACGGTGTAAAACTAATATAATAAAATACCCTTACCAAACGGGTGTGGCTGACTAAGTTTACAGAAGCTAGGAGCAGTCATTGAATCCTCAAATGACTTGGCCAACCTGCAGGAAGGTTTTTCCCAAATAAATAACTGATTTAAAAAATCATGGACTGAAACTAAATGCCAATAAATGCATTATTGTATCCTTTGGAAAGTCATCTGTTCCAGGGAAATACTACATTAACAATATACCCCAAAGAGATCACCCAGCATTTAGGATTTGGGAATTACGTGGACAGTGACCTAACTTTTGAACAACGTGTCAATTGCTGTAAAAAAGACTTCTGTATTGCACAGCTTATAAACACAGGGGATTACATCTAGCTCTACAGATATCACTGTACCCCTTTACTCAGCCTTCATTTGTCCAGTCATTGAATATAATGCCACCTTTGGCATTTGTCTGTCTAGACAAGTGCAACAAGTGGAATGCCCACAGAGATACCTTACTAAAAGGATACAAGGCCTAAACAACATATTCTAGTGGGACTGACTTAGAGCCTTGTCACTATACTAAATAGACTGCAGACTGAAATAGGTGACCTGTGTTGGGCATACAAGACATCCTCCAACCCAATACTGATGGGTTTTCTGCACGTTACCAAGTCAAATGGCATCAGAAATACTCAGAATAGGGATCTAAACCTCTTCTGCAACATCAACAGAATGGTTTGGAGGGACAAGTATATCACGTAGAGGATACCTCTGCTCTGTAACGCATTCTCCATCAACATACGGCAAACTTCATCCCTGTCCATATTCAAGTGCAACTTGGACCTATGTATGGGAAACCGAAAATTTACCCCAGAACTGCCCCTTTTGCTACGAATGGACAGGGGCAGCTCCTAAATGCTTTATCCCATGCAAGGGTTCCCTCAAATTATCTATGGCATGATTCCAGTTATTCTCATTATTGGTAGTATATAATTACTGACCATAATGTTAAATAAAATAACTGTATATGAACTTTCTAAAGTAGAATATTACACGTTTTGTATACATTTCTAATAAAGTAGCAGGTTTACATTAGATTTTATTAGTTTACATGGGTTATAATACAGTTTGGCCACAGGAAATAGATTCATAAAAGTTAAACTGAATTTCCTCAAAAAAAAATCAAACTGAAGTGAGTAAAATTTAGAAATTACAGAGCTAGGCCTGCAGACTAAGAAGAGAAAACAGAAGTAAGAAGAGTTAAATTAAGGAGTACAACTGAGACACGGTAAGCATTTTTAGAATTGTAAGCCTTTGAGTCTATCTATTATCCCTAAAGTATTTACAGGCAGCTTCCCAGAAGTGCTCAAATAGGGACATTGTGATGCCTTGTTATAGCTGATGGTTCATTTCAGAGAGCTGGGCCTATGTAAGAGATGGCTCTTCCACCAAGGACGGTTTTATATGGTTGTGTGATATTGGGTTCTCCTGAGAATTCCTTAGGGGAGGGCTGTTCCTTGACTGGGGTTTTTCTTTTCAGGAGGAGGCAGAAGCCATAATTTAGAATTTTACATAGTAAAGTGCACAGAAGATAAGTGGGCCTTGCAGTAATAACAAGCCAGTTTAGGTAATCTAGAAGGTTGCAGTTGTGTACCTGTGCATTAATAAGTTCAGCAAATAGTGCAGTTGCAACTTGTAGTGTTTAAGTGTTGTAAGCAGGGTGTAAAAAGTACAGGAAGGCAATGTATTATCATTTGGGGAGTAGGAACTTATTGGCTTGTGCATTGAGGGCAGAAGGCGGTAGTAGTTTGATATCCTAAAAAAAGAGTTTTAGTTATGAGAGAACTTTATTAATGATGTCATCAGTGTGTGCTGCAAAGCTTAATATAAGGTTAATGGTTAGTCCCAAGTATTTACGCTCATTTAAAAAAGGATTACTATGAATGTTAAATACGACAGTCCACTCCAAAAGAATAGATTTATTACATTCTAGCGCCTCAGCATTAACTGCCTTCAATGGAATAAATTATCATACTAAATTCACCCTATATATATATATATATATATATATATATATATTTATATATATATATACACACAATCAAATACATCAATTGACCCATTAATTACATCAGTTAATTAAATAAGCACTTTCCAATTACAATAGGCATTCAAGCCATCAGGATTTAAAGTTCCAAATTTTAAAATAAATAGGGCTTCTTTATATAGAAGCCTCTTTTTAACATCCAGATAATCACTGTAAAGATTTTTTACAGATTTAAACCAATTTCACAAGCATTTATTTCAGTTTTTTTACATACATACATACATATTTTAATTGCTAAATAAATTATTATTATATTTTATATGAATATTTATTTTGGAAAATTGTCTAAATGCATTAATATTTTTACTATAATACAAAACATCGGTGTAATGATGGAATGATGAGTTTTTAGTTTAAGTTATATATTGTCAACACTTTTAAACAGTTTTATAAATGTTATTAATGTTATACTGTATTGAACTAGTTAGTTGAAGGTAGATTTTGACAGTGACAGTTTTTGTTATAGTTTTTGGCTCAAATATGTCATAGATTGATTAATTGATTTAAAATAATTTAATTAATAAGTCACATGACTTATCATTGCTTCTATTTAAGGAGAATAATGGTAGTGGTTTTTATCTTGATAAAGCTCGGTAATGACCGGGCGAAAGCGCTTGACATATTGACATTTTGGAATATTTCTTGTGGGATATACTGACATTTTGGAATATATTCATTCTTCACGGTTCATTAAAAGTTATCTACAAATATTTTTTGGTTCCTGGCTTCCTTCGTTGTGAGCACTTTTGAAGTTCTTGGAGCTGTACTACTACTTTTATTCCAACATCTGTGAAAAAAGATGTCAGTCTCTCTCGAGTCACTTAATCCTTTTGAGAACATACACTAGGGAGTAGTCTATTCCAGTATTTGGGGCTGTAGATGTGAAAGGGAAGTTAAAAAAAAAAAAAAAAAAAGACAGCCTGAAACTTAGCCTGTGCATAGGAATGACTGTGTTTAACAGTGGTTGGATGACTGAAGTTGGAGAAATCCAGATTTATTTTTTTAATTTATCATTTGTTCACCAGGGGTGGCTGTGGTGGTGCAGCGGTTAGCGTTGTTGCCTCACAGCAAGAGGTTCTCTGGGTCAGTCATCGGCTGGGGTGCTTTATGTGCGGAGTCTGCATGTCCTCCCTGTGGTCGCGTGGGTTTCCTCCGGGTGCTCCGATTTCCTCCCACATCCCAAAGACATGCTGTAGGTGGATTGGACACTCTAAATTGGCCCTAACCATAATTGTGTGCGTGTGTGTGCTTTCTGTGGAAGGTTGGGCGGCAGGCTGGCAACTTGACACTGTAAAACCTCCACTGCCAATCATGAGCGGACAGGTGATCCGCTGTGTCAACCCCTAACCGTAAAAAGCCAAAAGAAGAAGATCATTTGTTGACCAGGTTAGTCCCACTAGGCTATTGACCTCTTTTCAAGGGAAACCTGAGGTTGTATTTAAGCTACAGAAAAATTGGCCAGGTAATTATGGAAATGTCATACTTTTTTAGATAAGATAGGGGCTGTGGGATCTTTTACAGCCATCTGATCTACCACCAACTTCGGCAGATAGGGCCTCAGTTTAATGCATCATCAGAAAGATGGCATAATCAGGAGTACAGCAACTCCCCTCCCCGTGCTGCATTGCAGTGCCAGTACTGGAAACTAATCCATGCATCTTTGGTGGGAATAGAACTCACAGCTTTCTGATCTTCCTGTACCAAAGGTGAATGTGTTACCTGTTGTACCACTGACAGTATAAGCTATACACTTCTGTTAAACTGGGATGTAGTTCATAGTTTGAAAAATGAAAAAAATAAGTTGATGACAGAACCAAAAATACCGACTGCTTTTTTAGGATACAGGGATGTAATAGAGGAATCATTCGGAAACTGATACAAACAAAATGTCTGAAGGACAAATTCATAGATTCATAGATTAGTACTAAGCTAAATGCCCTTGTGAGCCATTTTAAGCCTAGCCAATTATCCCTTGTGAGACTCAAACCCTGCATCTTGTGTTTGTAAGGCAAACACCTTAACCATTAGGCCACACTCCCAACCCTAAATCTGTATCAAACATTGTAAGGTCCAAGGCAGAACCTGTTTTTCCATAGATCACAGTCTACAGAGAATGTGCCTGAGGACAGAATAGTAAATACGATACACTGGAGAAAAGGTGGGGAAGGAAAAAGTCCAAAGACATTCAGGCTGGTTATACCTCAAGTCAGACCAAAGGATGTCATTTAAGGAAGTCCCAAGGGGAAATGCTGGATACTCTCCTGTAGAACAACAGTCTGCAGGTCAACAAAACAACAGGGGCTAATGGCCAGAGGATGCTGTCAGAGGAAACATTGGTCCAGTCTTATGACTAGTTAAAAGAAAATGCAAGAAAATAATAATAAACATGCACTACCTGGATTTCAGCATGGACTTCAACTTGGTCCCAAATGGGAAACATCTGACTTGAAGGACAGGACATAGACTAAAGTATAAGGAACTGGACCACTTTATGGTAAAAAGGAAAACCAGATCCATTTGTAGTAAGAAGAACAATGCCAGATTGCCAGTAATAAGGTATATGGTCAGTGGGTGACCACAGGGGTAAGTACTGAGTCTAGTTTGTTTCAGAAATATTTGAGTGAACAGAGAACAGCATCAGATCAGTCTCTTCAATGATGCCTCAAAATAAAGAGGGGTTCAGCAACAGTATGTTTTCTTACTGCATTTATGGTAATGAAGCCATTTGTCGTCAGACTACACACTCCGAATGGCAGTTAAGTGCTGCTGTTTCACTCTGATTTGTGTATGTTTGTGCATACACATATATATGTATGAGGAAGACAGAGGGAGAGAGAGATGAATGAGTGGAGGACACCCTAAAAAATGGACACAATGCCAACATCTAGGAGATTTACATCAAAAAGTCAAATGAACAAATACCGACACATTCTGCTCATGCTCCGGGGATTACCTGGGAGAAGTCTAAACCAATGGCAAGTGTTTTTGAAAGGTGGCAAGCCACCATGCACCACTCTTGTGAAGTCTGCATGTTCCCACATGCCCTGATAATTATATATTTATTCTAACTCTAAGATTGCAGAGTCCCTGAGGAAATGAATATTCAATTAACCAGGGATTTTCAGTCTTGCACACCTGTTGCCTGTCTGTGTTGTTTAAACTGTATCCATCAAACAGCTATCAGCACTGTGACTGTTTGTTTGGTTATCCTACAGATGGGTGGGTGTATGTGTGTGTGTGTGTGTGTGTGTGTGTGTGTGTGTGTGTGTGTTTTAGACACACTGTTGAAATGACAGAATACAGTCACTCAAGAGATTCACACTATTTGGTCAAAGCAGACACTCGTGTGAGACCAACAACCCCTGGGTAGGGTAATAATTTATTTTCCCTAGGGACTGTGTGATCTGGGAGTTAATATATTTCATTACCAGTGAGAGACAATGCAGGGGGCTTGCCTCTTGCAAAAACACTTGCCATTGGTTTAGTCCATTTCAGGGTAAGCCTTGGAGTATGTGCAGAATGGGTCGATATTTGTGACTTTGACACAATGATATTGATGCACTGGGTGTTGGTGTACTGTCTATTTCATATATATATATATATATATATATATATATATATATATATATATATACACATAGAGGAAGTGGGGTGGAGTATGAGGAAGGGCTTGGAAATATTGACAACATGGATGGAAAGAACAACTGAGGTGCAGTGTAAACAAATGCAAAATACTGCACTTGGACCATAGGAATCTTGATATGAAATACCTTCATGGAGGAATGTGTCTTATGACAAAATAGCAATAAATGGAACTAAGAGTATTGTTCCCATTGAATGGCCAAGAGCTGAAAGAGAAAGTAGTGACTGAATAGTGAGGTATATACTCAATGGTGTAGACTACAAAAATAGACATTTTCAGTACTATGTGCAGTTTTAGAGGCCATGCAAGGAAGTAATATGCCTGCTGCTGCATGAGTACAGAGGAAAACTACCAGAATGATGCATTGGATAGAGGCGAAAACATATTACCAGAGAAGGGGAGGCCACTGTGGTGCAGTGGTTAGCATTGCCACCTCACAGCAAGAGGTTCTCCTGTTCGATCCTTGGCTGGGGTGCCTACTGTGCAGAGTCTGCATGTCCTCCTTGTGGTCGTGTGGGTTTCCTCCTGGTTTTCCGGTTTCTTCCCACATCCCAAATAACATGCTGTAGGTGGATTGGACACTCTAAATTGGCCCTAGGTGTGAGTGTGTGCATGTGTGTGCCATCTGTGGAAGGTTGGGCACTGGGCTGGCAACTCCACACCGTAAAACTCTGCTGCCAATTATGAGCGGACAGATGATCCACTGTGGTGACCCCTAACTGGGAAAAGCTGAAAGAAGCAGAAGAAGAGCTAAAGCTGTTCTTTCTTAAGACTACAAGAAACAAGGGAGACATGATTCAGGTGTACACAATCATATCAAGGAGCTAAGAAGAGACCAACCTGAATAGAAAGGACAATATCTGAAGGAAGGGGTACAAGTAGCAGACTGTAAAATAGATTTCTGAAAGTGCTTCTTCACAAAGAGGGTTAAGGGCCCATGGAATGGGCTTCCAGAATTAATGTTGGAGAGGAAAGCATGGAACCATTCAAGGGGGGCATGAGACAAATGGAAAAAAAAGTGAGGGAAAGACTGGAAAGGAGGGGTGATAGAATTTTGAATGCACTTCAAGGAGTTAAAGTAGGCTTATTGTCTGCTTCCGATGTCAGGCAGATGTGAAGACCAGTGCTGTTTGAGACATTACCTAGTGGATAGTTATACTTGGCAGTGTCTAAAAAATCTAAGCTCTATAGATTTCTATATTTGGCACACCACTGTTTCCCCACATACTGACAGATAACCTTTATTACATTATTCCAGCCACTGTTTCTAACTACATCATTAGTTCATCGCCTGTAACTTTTCTTCTACAGAACTTACTATAAGAAAACTATCTCAAATCTGCTGCAACTATGTTTGAGGTAGAGACCTTCCTAAATGTTTTAATTAATTTATACTGAATAGTTAACCTTTTTTTCAGGCAGAATAATCCCCATGACAGGCCTTGGAACTGAGGTGCTCTATCTCCTTGCCCTAGTTCAGGAAATGTTTTTTGATAATGGGTATTACCAGGGGGTAGGATATGTAATACTGTTTATGCCCATTCAGGCTTAATATATTTGCTCTGCTTGCATTAGGCAACTATTTACAGTTGGTATTATGTGCATGATCAGACAGCATAAGGAGTATACCAATGAATGCATGCTTTCCACACTAAAATATACTATAAGCTGTCCCTGAAGCATTGTCCACTGAGTAGCAGCAGCATGCGAGTACAAAATCTAAAATGAGTGTCTTCTGCTTAAGCATGCCTGATACTTTACTCTCTAAAGTCTCCTTAAGAAGTTAATATTTAGTATTTGCATGTGTATGTGTGTGCACATGTGCATGTGTACATGTATATGTTTGCTTGTGAGAACTGTCTGTATCTCTCAGACTGAAATGCAATTATATTTTCAAGAGTGCATATATTGTGTGTATACATGTAATTTTAAGCACGAGTAGAAGTACATAGTACAAATGGATACAGGTATAGAAAAACAAAACAATAAGGAGAGATTAACTGATAAAGAACTGAAACTGCTTAGTCAGAGCAAGAAATTTTACAAGATGTTGCTCTGCTTAGCAAGTAGTCAAAAGTTCAGGAGAATGAGTCATCCTAAAAGCATATATGCACAGCACTGTCTGCTGTTTGCTAAAACCTGATGTAAAAGAATATCTTCAAAAATTGGCTTGTACAGGATGCACAGCTTTACCTCTCTGTGGGCTTGGATGTTCATTCCATTCTTTGGTTTTCTTGATGACTGTCACTTGCTGTGGGTTGTGAGAAAACTGCTTTGGGTTTATTTCTATATTGTTTCGTTTTGAGACAATAAGATGGGTAATACTTCTAGAGATGCAGTGCCACATCTTGCTGAAATATTAAGAAAATAGCCATGATGTCATTATAAAATAATAAAATAATTAAGACTTATAGTGCCTTTGAGGTGCCACATACACTGTTTAGAAATCTATGAACTATCTGCTATAAAATCTTCAGTGCTGCACACAAAAAGTACCATCACTTTTAGCCCAGACAAAGTCATCAGATGGTCTCTGTTTTCTATCTAGTTTAACCCACTAAACCACATTTATCTGCATCTAGATACTACCACTATTTCTATAAATAGAAGGTATGTTAGCAGTTAAAGGGGGTGATCTCAAAACAAGAAATAAGTGTAGTAAGCAACTTAATGGGTATGAATAGCCGGAATGGGGTCAAGCTACATTATGGCAAATCATTGACTGTTAAATTGTGATCAAATAGATGTGGTCTATCACTTTCATCCACAGACTGTCTCAGTACTCACCATTCTCTATAGCCTCTTTTTTGACAGTATACTCTTCCGAGGTTCACTTTCATTTAAATGCCAAACAATATAATAATCGACACAGTAATGTATTTCAGTTTGATTCATCGTGTACATACTAGCCCTACCAGGCCAGATCAGCTATTTAACTGTGATCACATAACAGGGGTCAGTTAGTCAACTTTATTTTATTTATGCCTGCATATTATAGACAATTTATTAACTATATACAACATCAAATGTCTGATTGAAATAAAATGAATGAATAAATACATAATGACCACAGTAATGTATTGCAGCTTGTTGTTGATAGATGAATACATGTTAGCTCACTGCCTCACATCCACATGCACGAACAGACACACAAGTGTGAATGTGTTCACAAACACATAAACAGACACTCAGATGTGCCAATGAATTGCATACGTGTTACTGACCGTTTGCATGTCAGATGTCTGATTTGATACAAAGAATAAATAAGTTACCACATTAAGGTATTTCAGCTCATTACTGCAAATGCAGATAAAGCAACCCATTGCAAGTCTCTGAGACACACACACACCTTTTTTTATTTATTTTTACATTATTTTACCTTTTGTTTTCATTTATTGCACATTTGGAGTTGTGTTTTTGTCCCTGGTTTGCATGTGCAGCATACAAACTTTAATTTTTACCATGTACCATAAATATGATGGTTAAGTGGGACTTAAATAAATTGGATGATATTCCAGGGATTCAGAAAAAAAAGGAAAACATTTTCCGGTACACCAGGAATACTGATAAGTAAAAAAAAATATCTGTTATCTACACAATGTTATTTAAAGTCTAACACTGGGGAATTTATAACTAAATAAGTAAATACATCCTTGCTTACATGCATGCATACATATATGGCTGTTTGACTACCCTTCCTTAAAGCCTCTATAAATGAAATTTACTCTTTTAGGATAAAAACAAAAATGAATCTTGTGTTGTTAGTCACAGATTACTTTTCTAGTAGTCATGGTCAGATGTGGACCCTTTCATGTTAGTATTATAGTTAAAAATGTTCAGCTCAACTAGTCTTACTGGAGTGATGAATCATATAAACCAAAATAAAATGCTTCTGTGCCTGACTGTTGATACAGACTTTAAGTCTGCTGACCTTGGCTGCTACTTCACATATTATTTTTCTATCTTATGTAGGATCTAAAGCAATTAGAAAGGCAACTCATGGTAATAGCTGACCCTGAAATAATTTAAGAGCTCTGGTTCTCAGTATTTTCCATTCCCTAATTCCCTTTTTTATGCTTAATCTGAATATCAATACCACTTTCATGTTTACTTACATGTACAAGCAGCTATATTTAAGGTCCAGCACATTCAAGCACTTGTTTTACTAATGCATATTGTATATTAATTAATTTAGTAGACATCTTTTTGTATGCATTTGTTTGGAACTACAGAGTATTTTAACTTCCTGCCAAAGAAAATAGTAGTCTATCCCACTATGAACAGAAATAAGAATTCATACAATCAGTAAGACGAGATAAAACAATATTAACAATTGTTACATTGTGAATAAATTGTAGCAAACATGTTAGTAATGTATAAGCACACAGGCAGAAAGAAAAATTCTGTTAGCAGTGGGATTCTGTAGGATGCAAGATCAGGTTCAGATTAATTAATTAATTTTAGCCTATTGGTTGCCTGTGGCATGAGAAAAACAAATAAGTTGAAAAATCCTTTCTTTCTTTCTTTCTTTCATAACTCTTTTACCAAGTCTAATATTGCTGCCAAGAAATAATATCTGCATACAACTGCTTTAATCAAATTTTTACCCACAGCTATGGAAATATCATTTAATTACCAAACGCAATTTCAAATAACATAAATCTGTGGAAAGAAAATAAAGTTATGGTGCATGCATTTTGTTTGGGTGAACAACTATGTGCATAAACATAAATATTACATTATGGTCAATAACCAGCTAGAATATCCACTGCCCTAGTTTTAGACAAAAATTTAAAGCTATGACTACAATATTAGTGACTTATTTAATTTGGAAAGGCACAGAGTAAATCGATAAGATTACTGCCTATGATTATTTCGTGAAGTGATTGGTCACACGGAAGGAGAACACAAGCCACTAGGGGTATTATTTTATTACATACATGGAATAGAAGACTCTGGCTTTGGCCTCTCTAGAGAAGTAGACCTCACCATTTTAATATAGTAATGCAATTGCAGTTTCAACAAAAACTCAAGCAAGAATGAATATATGATGTGCTTAAAATATTAGGTATTTGATACTGAGGTGATGTGAGATCAGGCAAAATGCAAAAGTATAATATTGAATATGTGTATTTCATTGTAAATCACTACTATAGGAACAATGAAGTAAAATCTTGGTTATTCAGCTTTGTATGCAGCTAGAGAACAACCTCCCAATGAACAAAGTGCATCCACTTATTTTTACTTATTAATTTTCATTTTTGTACTGGTAGGCCAGATCGGACTTTTGGTATCTTTAGGAGGCTCAAGGACTCTGCTGTAGTGTGAAGGTGTTTTTTTTGGACTGTCTGATATCCTAAAGCAAAGACTGATAATCTCCAAGTCTGGTGTATGCAGCAGTAGCCATGATGCTGCCTAGAACAAGGTAATATAAAGGGACTGAATTTCAAAATTCTGTGGCAGCAGGCCAATACAGCCATTACTTTACTAGTGAATGCCACAGTATCACGAGGAGGGAAATATGCATAAGATTCATAGTGCTACCAGCTGTTCTGCCTCACTTTTACATACTGACATTGGAACATGTTACATCCTGGCGTATATAGAAATGTGTCTAATATTATGACTGTTTGGGGATGATAGCCAGTCATTTGCCTAAAAGCCATGTGTGCAATTCATAATTTTGTGACAAGTTACCAAAAATACCAATACCTCCAGATTTTTTACAGCAGCAATGGTTCTGAATATGATAACGGCAGGGGCAGATAGGACACTGATCCTACAATGAGTGTTTGAGGACCATTCACTCCTCCTAAAATAGATTAGTTCATTGATTGTACTTCTGATTATTTAATTTCCAAATGAGATTGAACTGGATGAACTGGCTTATCAATAATTGACTTGGTTTCTAGGCAAACTCCAATGTCCTAAAAATTCTGTCATGCCAAGAATTGTGCCAGACCATCTGAGGATAGGCAAGCCATGTATAACTTTAATGCAGCTAAATATCAGCTGATTAACTATCTGATCCAAGTGATTATATAGAGGATTATGAGCGGGTCACTCATCTTAACTGACTTAAGTGTTTGAGACATGTATGCGAAGAAATCGCTCAAGAGGTGAATCTTGGTATCCATGTCGAAAACACATAGTAGTACATTAGGACTGGAGATACAATCATAATTCTTTGTAGTGCATGGAACCTTTCTTGCTCCATGCAACATTAGTTAGAATTAAAAAAAAAAAAAAAAAAAAAAGCACCAAGTTTTTTTCCAGATTTCAAAACTGTAAAGCACTTAGCTAGTGTAACACATTCCTTTAAGTTTACATTCACCTTCCATGCCTCTCAACTGTTCAGATTTTTGCAGAATGTCCAGATTTTGCCTCTTATGCTTGGTTTGTTCCTCATAAAGTCTGTGTTTTTTGGGCAAATTATTTCAGACTGAATTCAGAAAATGGTCATACATTTAATTTCAGACTTTGTATCCTTCAGTAAAATGCAGGCAAACACATATCCTGTTATTCAAGTAACTTTCTTATTTTATAGCAGGAAGCCAGGGACATATTATCAGAATGGACAGCAGGCAGAAACAAATATTTTATTCTGCTGGTCAGTACTGGTAGATCATACTGCCTAGCCTGAGACCAGAGCTTAATAACTTAAGTGGTGGAGTGCTTAACATGTGTTAAGATCGGGTCTTGCACCACTCTAGCACTTAACTGATTTGTCTCTTTCCAAATATCAGTGTTATCTCTGTATTCCATGCATTACAATATTGTAAATCTTTAGGCAACATCTAAAAGGCTGAGTGCTATATATTTTTTTTCACATTCTAGCATGGGAATGTATAGATCATTGTACAGGTACATAATACATTTTTTAATGTAAAATATGACATTCTTCCATACTGCACTAGGCTGTTAAAATGCTGGTACATTTCTAACTGAACAAGAGCCTGCTGCATGATGCAGATAGATGGAGGCCTCACTGTGCCCAGTTGACATGGTTTCAACAAGTGAGAACTATCAGTGAAGGAGATGGCAGCAGAGAAGGACTGGAGGACTGGGCAATCTGCATGTGCTGTGTCTCTCATGGTGGATTGAGAGATGTAGGGATCCCGAACTGAACCATTCTGTGCATTCTTCTGAAACCCATAGGGAGGAATGTCCCTAAGTCTACCTCAATACAAACGAAGTCTGATAAAGTGTCACTTGCATCCCATGGTAGTATACATGGTGTGTTATCCACAGTGTTGAACTAATGAAGTAGGTAAAACTATCTCCTTACCCAAAGACAAAGGAGTTTACAATAGCCTCACTGATGTGATTCAATAGATGATTCAGAGATCCCTACCACTGTGAAACAAAGAGTGGTGAGTAGAACAGAGGGCTGAAAATGCAAGGTCATATTATTAGAAGATGCTAATAAAACAAAGCCCTACAAGTGGCATGCCCCATTTATTGGTTGAACAGCATTAGGATATCTTTATGAATGGGAGGTCGAGTGAATGATATTTATATATTTTTTTTATTTTTCATAACCAGATGTGTCCACCTGACACCAATGCCCCATTTTAGGGACAAAGTGGGGGCACTTTCTTGTTAAAAGACTTAAGAGCCAAACAATGGCAAATGGAGGTGGATAGAATCAAACCATGTACTATAGACTAAAAAAAGAACTTGTTAAGATCTGCTCTGTTTTCATGGTCATCTTTTAAATGATATTGCCATTTTGAACTGCCTTTTCAGCAACTTATTTGGCATCATGCAATACACCTAAATAGAAACAGAGTAAAGCCAAAAGCTAAACCACGTTTATAAACTTTAATGGTACTGTGGTAGTTATTACTGTAGTACTAACCCACATTTATAAAGTTTAATGAATGTCAGCTCTGTGGTAGTTATTCTAACTGTAGTGCTAGTTTTTTGCACAAGTTGCAGAAAATTAGAGTGAAGGAATTCTGTAAGCACTAAATGCAGCTATTGTAATTTTAATGTAATGTCAGATCATAGCTGCATATTAGCTATACAAGAGTAGTTGCTCAGACATTTTCTACAGTGATGAGGATAGAAGTGTACGATTCATACATTTGTTCTCACTACAGTATTCTTATAAAAAGTGTAAACAGTATTTGGTATTCATATAGGTCACATAGTACACAATGTGTTTTTGTGCCAAACTCAGCAAAGCATTAACTGACACAGGCTAGTGATGATGTATATCCCCTTGTGATCCACTTAACTGATACCAAATGCACAACAAAAGATATATGGAAATGACTGCATAATGATATGCAAATGAAGATGAGTAATAAAATGGAGTCCTCATGATACCAAAAATTATTGATAGTGAACACATCTATGATTCATATTAATTTATAAAGAGAAATGTGCAACTATGTGCATCTGACAAAAAAAATGGAAAGCACACTAGAAATGTGCATTTTACAACTTTGCCAACCTCCCTGAGGTACTAGGCATCATAAATTGCATTCATGCAACAATAAAGGCCACACCTGTCCCCCAGTCTCAATGGTGCATGAACAGGAAGGGGTTATTTTTCTGAACTATCAAGTTGTGTGTTATCTGTAAAAACCATAACCATTGTCTTTGCACATAACCTAGGTAATTCACCCATCTGACACATGTCAGTTATATTGCTGTTTCTTGCATACTGCAATTCCACAGGGCCATCTAGTTGGTAAGTCCAGGTACTCTGGATATATTTAATGCATATAGCTACAGTTCTAGGACATCCATATTTACTAACCGCTCCTTGTTTATATTATATTGCATGTGATGCTGGATACATACTGGAGCCCTGGCATACAACTTCCATGCAGAGCCCACAGGTTGTGAAGTACCAGTATGACATGCATGACATTATACATGCACCCGAAACATCACAGAATGTGTGTTTGGCCTAGTCAAAGCTCACATCTGCTACTTTGACATGCCTGGGGACACTCCAGTATGATCCTGACACAACCTGAATGATAATCCTAGCAAGCTGCATGTTTTGTAATATAGTCACAAGGATTGAGGCTAGACAGCCCTAAGATACTGGTACAGTCAGACTGTATACATACCAGGAAAAGGGCATCAACACTGTAACCTGATGAGAGTGCAGTGAAGAAGCAACTATTGGCAGTTGTGCAAACACTTCACAGACAGCAAACAAAGTCTGTGGTGTGTGGCATTAGCATCTAGCACAGCTATATGAGCTCTGCTGAACACAGAGTGATGGTGCAGTGTCAAAAGGATCAGACATGATGTGTGAGGCATACATGTCAGGCTGTGCTGGTTAGTGTGTGGCTGAACCACATTGTGCACCATACATTCCCACATTTACTACATAGATGGCAGAGTGGAGTGGGATACTGTTATCAGGTGCATAGGTCACTGTGGACAGCCATACATGCCTGTCTGCATGGGCGCGCACACACACACACACACACACACACACACACACACACACACACACACACACACACTGGAGGAACAGCATGACACAGCAGTCTGAAATGGGGGAGTTGAGAAGATAGGCATTCTGTGTCATATCTAATTTCCTCCTTTAATTGTCTGGGAGCTCTCACAGTGCAACCATGACCTGATGAAGACATGGATGTTTCAAGATGATAAATAGTCTGTATCAAAGTTCTTGCAGTGCTTTGAGGGTGAACAATGTAACCATGCTCTGCAACCTCTATGTGGAGTAGACTTGTTTCATTAGAACTTGGGGTAGTCCCTCCAGTAGTAATGGTGTATGACTATGAGACTATTACCTTAGTGAGGTCCACTCATGAGGTGTACTGCTAACAGAGTGCAAGTGCTATGGCCACTCATGATGGGTAGCACAGCATTGTTCACACTGAAATGCAGATAAGGACTGCTTATCTCACAATGACCCCCTACACAGTCATCACTAGTGTGTGCCCTCCACTGACCCTGAGTAACACAGTTAATAGGTACAATGATGGTGGCAGTGGCAATCCTACACATGGAGATGAGCATTGCAATAGGGTGTGCCACCATATATCTCAGCAGGCCATTCATTACCATGCAGTTACTCACCAAACCCCCTAAAAGGCCTTTCCCTCATATCCTACCTTCACATTCCAATTAAAACAATACCTTCACATGCTCATGAATACACAGTGACCACTTCTGTGTCTGGCATCTACTTTACTTCCCACCTATAATTCTGTATGTTACCTCTGAACTCTAATGCAAATATTGTACAAAGCATTATGCCACTACTATCTAAGTCCCTTACAAAAGTTTAAAACCTACTCATGTTAATTGCCGTTTTCTACAATGCTTGTAGTTTTAACTATGTATCAGCTGTGATGCCTTCACATGGACTTCGCCCGAAATTGGTCACTTTTGATCAGTGCATTACATA
Organism: Protopterus annectens; assembly: GCF_019279795.1. Classification (NCBI taxonomy): domain Eukaryota; kingdom Metazoa; phylum Chordata; order Ceratodontiformes; family Protopteridae; genus Protopterus; species Protopterus annectens. The sequence goes on along the minus strand of NC_056743.1, from coordinate 661,324,323 downwards.
AAGCGGGTTACAAAAAAAGCAAAAAAAAAAAAAAAGCACTGCACCCCCCCATGTGGAGGGCTGTACCCCCACCCCCCTACTTTAATATTCTCCCTCCAAGACTGCACTAGTGGGAAAAAGGGAATTTTCCCTTATCCACACTGTAGTACGGCCTCGGCAACAGTCATACTTACGTGAAAGTGCTTCTTCGGTGAAAAGCACTTTCACATAAGTATGCCCGTCCATTTGGGTTTCAGACATTTGCTCATTCGAGCAAACGTCTGAGACCCATATATATATATATATATATATATATATATATATATATATATATATATGTGTGTGTGTGTATATATATAAATATAAATACTGGGTCTATATTAGATAGATGAACACTTAAATGTTCGATCTCTAAAGATCATCCTTTACAAATCAAACATTTAAATGTTCGAATATTTTTAAAAATTAAAAAAAAAAACTAAAGGGTGTAAACAGGTGGGGTATGCTCCCCTGCACCCCACACACCCCCGCTACTTAAATATACCAACTCCAAGATTGCACTACAGTGTAAGGAATGGGAAATTTCCCATTTCCGCACTGTAGTGCACTGAAGTGCGATCTCGAAGTTGGTATATTTAAGTAGCAGGGGAGTAGGGGATGCAGTGGGGCTTGCCCCCCTGCTAAAACCCTTTCATTTTACTTTTTTTTTTTAAATTTTGCTTTATTACATATTCAAACACTTAACTGGTCAATCTCTAAAGGTCGACCTTTAGAGATTCAAACATTTAAGCATTTGTCTATGTAATCTAGACCATATATATATATATATATATATATATATATATATATATATATATATATATACATACACACACACACACACACACACACACACACACACACACACACACACACACACACACACACACACACACCATGTTCCTGGCCTCTACATTATCACAGATGCAACAGTACAGGCTAATAAGGTCCATCTAAATATATTTGTTGAAATAATATTTATAATATTTTAAAACGTTGTAAAAGTTTTTTATAACACTTATCCTGTTCCATAAAAAAATGTAATAAAAATTTAAACATGCATAAATATTTAAAAGAACCATTCATGACATTTCAAAATTGCAAGTATTCTCCCCTAACAAAAAAAGCTTTTAGTTTCAATATATATGAAATAGAGCAGTGTTCGTTTAAACCAGGTCTATATAAGGCATTAAAATGCAGTTGCCAGAATAATTCTCTCTCTTCGAGTCTCATTGTCCATGGTCCCACCAACCACTAGTTTAAAATTTCAAATGACAGATAATTTTAGTTGTACATTAAAAGGAGTGGTATCTGTGGGCCTCTGCCAGGTATATTATTTATTTTATATAGGTAAGACTGAGTGCTGCACCCTAAGAAGGTGGATGTGTAAACATACTAAAAGGAACAAAAATACTAACGCTCTAGCCAAACACATTAGTGACTGCCCAGGCCATAATTTTAAATTCAGCATTTTGGAATAGGTTAAACATACGGGGGGAAGGGGGCATGGATTATATTAATGTGGTATTATAAAACAATGCACTGACAAATATTTGGTTGCTTATCACTTTAAATGCTGGAAGGAAAGGTTTCTTAATGACCGTGTGACCAATTTTTCTTAAGGATCATGTGACCACCATTTTGTAGGGTTATTTAAACTACTGACTCTTAGCAAGGTTTATTCTGAAAAAGTCCTGTGGGTACACAGGGCAAAAGTGCTTATTTTAATATTGTTTTTATTTTAATAAAGCTGAATGTAAAGTTTTAAACACTGTTTGGATCTGTTTTATGGAGCACTAGAACATTGTGTTTGTCCATCAAGCTGCTGACTAGTCACCTTGTGTTCTTTCGTTGGTTTGTCTTTGTTGGAATTATTAGCTGATGTTTAAGCATTGTTCTACTACGTGTGCTTACGAAGGACACGATGCAGCTATCCCACCCATGTGAAATGAAGTAGAAGCATGACGTGGCACTAACTAGCTGCCCCCATGATTCCATCTGTATAGCAGGAATATCATTATTTTGCTCTCCTTAACACAACAGGCAGGCATTCCCTGCTGTGCACTAGCACTTGCAGCCATCACTATGAATCCACAGCAATAGAAAGTGTCAGCATTACAATCACACCCTGCACAGGACTTTGAATTGCTACTTGTGCACATGATGTATGTAAACACACAGCCTGCCTGCACAAGCTGCTCAGATTGAGTTGCTGCTCCCGTGCTGCACATTTTGGCATCTAGCATGGTGAATGTTATCATAATCACTAATAAATACAAATTTGCACCACATACATGATAATGCACCTACATTCTGATGGTCTATATGAATTGCTGTGTTTCACGGAAGTGCATCTGTGATACCAGTATGCACTATCACTCAACTGCATCACACGTTTAGGCATACTGTGAGAAAAAGCACTTTAGGAAGACTGTACAGAACTCCAGTGCACCCTGGCTGATGTGTCACATGGCTACCATTGTTGCATTTTGTGATGTGCTCAATTCAGATAGTACAGATTACCGTAAATTAAGTGTTTTAAGTTTGTAAAGTACCCATTACAAATCCCAGAAACCTGAATTATCCAACAAAATTAAAAAAAAAAGATCCTAACATACCAAGCCACACAGAATAATGAATAATTGAAAAAAATCACCATGCACATTTCACAAGTTGCTTCTCCAGAGCACTTACCTCATTTATTACAAAACCTACCCATGGACACAATCCAGTTGTGCAGGCATGGCCTTACTGTGACAGACCTTTGTAAGTGTGCTTTATCTACCTATCTATATATCAATTTACATAACTTTGAATGCTACATTTAAGGCATGGAGTACGCAATGGAGAATGATATTTAATGTACCAAATGCATAATGAGGCATGGATGCACAATGGAGGATGTTGTCTAATACCTCATGGCCATGCTAATGAATATGGTGAGAACCTTGAGGTCCTTATTCACACAAGAAGTGCACACTTTAGTACATATACTGCTTTGGCTAAATGCAATGCAATAACTCTAAGTATCTTTGGGTCTTATGGAAGGAGGAAGGCATTAAAAACCAAGTGTGCATTTATAGAAATTTGTGGTCAAATGACATCATAAGACAACAAAAGTTCAAGTTTTTTTTTTCTTAACAGTCCTCACCCATGTGTGCTGAGCATTTGGCTGTTCATGTCAGCTTTTTCCCCATTCTTTATCTATTGGGTAGCAAATAACCATGTTGCAGCCATCGGGGGATTTTACCCTACAACTCTTTCACTACTTTTCATGTTGTAGTGTAAGTACTCCAGGATTTGGCATGCACTGAAGACAGTAGAGGGTCATCATCCATATCTGTTAGTGTTGCAGTTGTTCAGGTAGTCCCACCAGTCTTCAGGTGAGCAGTTCCTGCCCTTTTCAGTAGTCTCTAGTAGGGATACACTAGATGGAAGGTATATGCCCTGTGACACATCCTTAAGCAGCTGGGAAAGACATGGACATGTTGCCTTTTCACTCCTACTTTCACAGGTCATTCCTCCTGCTGCTAAAAAGCTACCTGGACCTGGGTTGGCTGTGCCACAATTAGGCCTTCACTGTTCTACACCAGCAGCTACAATGAGAAAATATAATCACCTAAAAGGGATGGAGACTTCTTGAGACACAGAATAGCAGTGATAACCAAGATTAAAGTTGTCGGATTTGTGTGAGGGTCTGAAAAGAGATGCTGAATTATTAGTAAACGTGTATTGTATTTATTTTTTGTTTTTGTTTAGGAAAAGCATTGAATGGTGAGCATGAAGACCTACAGATGCTGCAGTGGGAAGACAAAAGAGGCATGGCGTTTGTCAATAAAGGCATGGTCTACGACAAAGGAGTTTTACAAGTTTTCCAAAAAGGTCTCTACTATATTTATGCACAGGCTGTGTTCAACATTCCCACATGTCACGGTATAATGGACACATCACTGATTGGCCCACTGCTCCTGACACTCAATGTGATGGTAACAGCTGAAGTGAACCAACATTCTAAGTTACTGCTGACATCAGTGAAGTCAGTTTGCACACAGGATCAGCTGACTGCAAGTTACACCACCATCAGCCAGGGGGCAGCATTTAGGCTTCAGAAAATGGACAAGGTGTTTGTGAATGTAAGTCACCCATCACTTGTCCAGCACAGTGAACAGAAAACATTTTTTGGCATATTTATGTCATAAGAGAGTGGATTATGCTATTTAAGATTTCCATTTCATTTAGGCTTATTGTCTCATATCCACAAACTCCCTCCATTCATGACAAACCAGAAGACAACAGCTTGCAATATTCCCATAGCTCTGGTGTCATTAGACTGAAAACATAACAATATTTTTCTATAAACAATTATTGAGTTACAATTTTCCATTTACAGAATGCAAAATTGTGTGAGTGCATGTGTGTCTGTTGGGGGTGGGGGTGGGGTCAGTTGCACAGATCCCACCTTTGACCCTCTATTGCAGGCCTATAGAATATAGTATCTCAATTCACTGAATATAGGGGATATGTGTGTGGATCACAAGCATGAGGCATCTATTTTCTTTAATATGCACAGATGCATAAATGTTTACGGTCTCTGCATATGTGAAGCAGAAAGATGCATTTATTTTTGTTTTCCAGCTGTGACTTTGATGCAGTTGTACTGCCTGTAGCTAAGCTATGGTTTTTGTGCCTATTGATATTAGTACACTGTAGAGAGAACATACCATTAAGGGAAATGAAATAAATATATATCATACTGAACATAAAAACAAAACAAAAATACTTTTAAGCAATAAGAAGTTCTAGTCTAATGTCTGTTGGTTCCAGCTTCTTCTTCTGGCTTTTCCCACTTTGGGGTTGCCACAGCAGATCATCTGTTCACTCAAGATTGGCAATGGAGTTTTATGGTGTCGAGTTGCCAACCTTCCACAGAAGGCACACACACATGCACTCATGCTTATGGCCAATTTAGAGTGTCCAATCCACCTACAGCATCTCTTTGGGATGAAACCGGAGCACCCAGAGGAAACCCACGAAACCACAGGGAGGACATGCAGACTCCACACAGAAGGCACCCTAGCCACAGCTCAAACCAGAGAACCTCTTGCTGTGAGGCGACAACACTAACAACTGCACCACCGTTCCAGCTAAAATTTTTCATTCATCTAGTTAGAATCATTAATTATGAATCAGTTTTGAGGTGCTCATTACTTAACTATAGATGCAGTTTAATGAGTAATATAGTGGAGTTAGAATTTCATAGCACAGTTGCTGAGAGCTGCACTCCTGGAAAATACAAGTATTTAGGAGGAGAATGTGCTTTCCTATAGCACAAATGCTTATATGGACAGTTGTTCAGCTTACAGAGACAAATTAATTAGCGCATAAGCAATGATCTTGAAACTTTCAGCATTCTCTTCTAGCATTCACTAATGTTAGAAACATAAGCTAAGCTTTCTCAGACATAAAATTTAACAGATCACTGATTGCTGTCATCTTATCAACTTTGTGCTTTGAAGTGACTTTGCTTTAATCAAAGTTATTTTGGCAACTAAAGGAAGCAGTGTAGGGAAAAGCTAGGGGATGGCACGGACAAGTGGTCAGCTTGGTGTTGTGGAGTATAATCGATGGAATATTGAGCTTTTTATTTCTTCTATGACATCATCTTTTGCAATATGAACTAAATATTATCCTGGGCAACAGCAGTCTGTACGTATCAAATGCAGACTCCATCGGACTGCTGTATGTCATATTCATGCACTTAGAGATCATTAAGCGACAATGCCTTCATTTGATCCTCTGCTTGATATAACTGTCCCTAAAGAGCTAATCCAAAGTAAGGTACAATCATTTAACAAAAGAGGAAGGAGTCACCTTTAGAACAACAGATAGGATCATGTCCAAGGTGTGTGCACGTTAGGCTATGCAGCATGCTAAGGCAGTGCAGGGCTGTGCAGCGCAGTTTACCAATTAACAGCCAGAAGAGGGAACTACAACACCGTACAAGTGACCAGTGATCCTGCCAGAAAAAGGCTAGCAAGACAGCTGTGACTCAACTCCTAGGACATGGCAGATTAAATATTTGTCACACAATCATATCATTGCAAGTGGCATTTTGAATGTAAAGGGACTATAAAATTAACAAGGATGTCATCTACACATTTAAAAACAGAAACGTGTACACTTAAACTTTGTTTATTATACTCAGTATAATTTTTTTGCATGATCTGGATTGTTAAAATATTAGAAATGGATCCTGGATAAACCTAAAAGCAGAGCCCCAAAAATATACCAGAGTGAGACAAACACTACAGGGTGCTTGACGATGATTATTAAAATACTTTGGTGCTTTGATATCTCTTATTACACATGGTCGTAAGAAAATGTGACTTTAATATGGCTATCATAGGACAATATATTAATAGGATAGGTTTAAACATTAAACATCTGATGAAATGTTTTGTATCAAGACTCATTTTCTGTAGAAATTTCCACTTTCTTTAAATACCAAAGCAAAATGGTTATACATATCAATGCTGTCCCACAAAGATGGTAACTTTCAGCACTGCTAATCTTTTCTAAAATGATTATTAAAAAATACACTTTCACTTCCATGAGGAGAATGCAAGATGCTTCTAGCTAGTAATCCTTTATTTGTATATGTACTCTTTTATTGCATCTTTAAAACTGTTAACACAACAGCAAAAACATTTACAAATCAGCAGTATTTATGTTAAAACTTAAACTGGGGAAAAGTCCCAATATTTTCACTATGCAAAAATGAGATGCTTTATCTGTCAAGCATATGCAACAGAAATTAGGATTTCGCTGTGTTTTGAAGATTGCATCATTTCTGTAATTTGTGTTGGATTATTTCTAGCTGTTGATTCTACCGACATTCCTCTCTCTTGAACAAGATTACTGTAATACAATGGCAGAGTTCACAGAATGACTGTACTAAGATATGAAATACATTTGTTGCCCATATCCTCCCAATTTTATTATATGTGTAACACTAATTCATGTGGTAATATTACATTTCTTTTTTTATACGTAGTGTGTTTGTATATTTCTAAAAGGGTCTTTAATGATTCTGCTTTATAAAATTGTTTCTACCTAAGCTAAATTGATTTCATGATGATAAAGTATCACTTGTCTTAGAAAACGGTTTGTAGGTTTGAATGCAGAATAGATTTATTTTATCATATGCAAAATTAAGGCTGGTAAAATAAGAGAGTGCTGAAGCTCTGGTAGATTTTATGCAGATTGCAAAATATTTCTCTTTTTAAACATTATCAAGTTTTAAGATGATTTGTGTTTTATTAAAATCATATTAATCATATGGCATCCATATATTACTACTAAAGACAAAAAGGGAACGTTTAAAAACACAAAAGTGCAAAAACTGGTAGCAGTTTGTCACAACACTAAGACTGTCGATATGTAATTTATCAGGTATTCCTGTTCCATTCCAGTGTAATTTAGTCATGCAGTGGATAAATATTCAGTTACTCCTATTGTCTGTGTTATTGTCCTTGACAATAAATCCTTGTTTTTCATCTACCACTACCCTATATTCTTTGCTCTAATGCATTTTTTTATAATGTTTGTTTCCGTACTTGCAAACAACATATAGTATCATAAGATGGAAATCAGAGGCACTCCATCATCTCTCCATTACCCTAAGTCCTATCCTTTGATGTTACATTTTTTTTCAGTAAATCATCACTTTGACAGAAAGAGAAGTGATCCTCCTAGCAGTTGGATGAAATGAGTCAGTCTAATGTTAGCCAAAGACTGAAATGGCTTTAGCCATTATGAGTGTGATGATTAATTTTATTCTTGGTCCTTGTGTAGACTTCATACATTACCTAATAACACAATATTGCTGGCCCTAATAAACTGATTGTCTGCTTACCAAACATCCATATTTGCTTTCCATTCTATTCTTTCCCTTCCACAACAGAAGGCAACATATGGTGCACCCTTTAAACGACATTACTGTAGCTAACACCATGTGGCCACCCCACACCTACTTTCCTCCCAATTTTTTATTTGGTCATTTGGTTGTACTGCTTTGTCCCTTTGTACCCATATGTTCTTCTTAGTGGAAATAGGGAGCACTCAGTCACTAAGTGTCTGGGTAAACCCAGTATAATACCTCATCTTTATTAAAATTGATTGCCGGTTTTTCTGTCCACTGGCTGAATATCAGCTGCTCTCTAGAATTGCTCCTCTAGTTCTGTGTGGTCCTTGGTGTCTGTGGTACATAGTGTCCATGGTACAATCCCCTGGGGCTGAGACCACTTCACTGGTAAGTTAGAAAGGGGATGTGATTCCAAGTGCAGCAGCTGTCAGTTTTACATACTCTATCCTTGCATGCCCTTGGATGTTTTAGTATGTGCTCCCTAGGCAGAGCTACAGGTGTCAGAAGAATCACCTCATATATTGTGGTAAGCTCTAACCCCTCTTCTCTGCTAAATTTTAATGGAAATCTGCCACACAATTATGACACTGCTCTCACCACTGCGGAAGTATCACATCACTCCTACCTTCCAGAAAGGGTGAGTTAGCAAAATGTTATTCCTTCCTGACTCCCCCTCAGCTTCTTCAGTTCACACATTGCTGATTCAAATCATATCATAAGGGCTCCATCCCTGTATAACATGGAAGCAGAGTTTACCTTGTATTTCCACCTGAATAGTTCAAACATCACTGTATCTAACATAAGCACCAAACACATTATCTCTATGCAGTCTTAATGGATTCAACTTATCTGGCCTAAAAGTGTGTCCCTTTTGTTTTGAGTAGGACACACTTCTTTCTTTTTTCTTGTGCTACATTGTAGATATTTTGATGAAAACTGTACTCCTTTTTCAAGAAAGACATTATAAAATGTCATTGTGTATAAATCTCTACAAACTACAAGCCACAGTGTCATTTTAGTAACAGTGGAAAGGAGTTTCTTAATTCATCTAATGTCAACTCATATGAACTGTGCAATAATGGAATGTATGCTCTGGCAACAGTGTTTGTGATGGCTATGATGCCCACCACTGTTACCAATTATGTCTTAGCCAACAATATGTATTGTTCCCATGCTGGGCCAGTAATCAAGGAGCCTGAATCCTCGCCACTGACACTAGAGAGGGAAGTGCATTTAGAATACAAATGGATACACATAGTATTTCCAGATGCAGATTTCTCTGCATCAAATACAATTTCCTTTAAGAGCATATAGGGAACAGACTCATCCCAGGGAGAGGAGGTCTCTATGTCTCCCTCCAGGTCCCCAGTAAGACTCTCCACTGGTACAGCTGTAGGATTAGGTCCTCAGCTGAGAGTCCAAGCCAAGTCCTCCAGCACCCTCTCTATAAACCCAGTGCTTCTCTTCCCTGCCCCAAGTAGCTGACACACACTGTTTAATATTTAATTTTCTCTCACACACACACACACACACACACACACACACACACACACACACACACACACACACACACACACACACATACACACACATACACCCTGGGAAAGGCTGACACAGATTACCCACTCTACCAACCTTGCCCAGACTATAAGGTAGATTCACTGCCACCAGTCAGTACTATACAACTCTTTCAAAGGGTGTCCAGTTGTACTGTGTAATATTAATACTAATACAAATGGAATTAGTTCACTGAGATTGCTAGGCCACCACACAGTGTCACCAAATAAATATAAGCACTCTCCAAGGTTAGATACTTTCTACAAGAACCAGCTACAATAAAAGTTTTAAACATACTTAATAATAAATAATAAAAGTACATGAAAATACTGAAGATATATTCACAGTAAGCCACAGAGTTCAGATCACAGTCAATATCAAAAAGAACATTGATGGACAGACTCAGACAAATAAAGAAAAACAGTATCTAAACTAAGCTTTGCTTTATTCCTAACTGAATCTGAAAGAATTACTGTTCTCTAGTTAAGTTACTTACTACCGCAAGGCAAAATGCTGTGGTTGACCATCTTTCTTGTCAGGCTTCCCAGACAGAATACTCAGTACTCTGATATTTCTCTTTGTAATATCTTAAATATAATTTCCAAGAGGGCTGGCAGAATTACCTCATCTGATCATCTGACTCTAGTTTCTCACAGTATTCCTTTGAAGCTAAGACAGGAAATTAGCACAGACAGCCACAATATACATCCAAATGGTTATGACAGTGCCTTGGACCTCCCCTCTTTTCACTGATCTAATGGACAAAGGCTCTTCCCCAGGCGCAGTGTCTCTGGTCCTGTTCAACACTGTGGGGTGCCTTTTAATGGCTTAACAGCTCATTTACATCCGCCTTATTTTTATTAAAGTTAACCTCTGCTATGCCAGTATCCTCTATTAAACCATATACATTTAATTCAGCTACAATAATACATGTGCATTTCTCTTCATTTCAGCAGGGTGCACTGTTGATACATTTCAACACAAGCAAAGCACAAGCACCTTGTTTAAATCAGTTTGATATTCAAAGGATGTAGCATTCTTTACAAAACTCCAGCTGGTTTTGCTGACACTTGCCCATATAATCACAATAGCATAAAATAAAATTTATTTAAAATAATACCTTCCCTCATATCCCAGATATATTTACACAATACTGATAATAGATTGCCTGAGTCCCCAATAATCTTTATCTTTGGATGCTGTAGTCTAGCCATTGCTCTCATCTCACAACCCCTAATGTTAAATAATCAGCAGTGAAAACAAACATACTTTTTATAGTTACTTATTTCTGTGTAAAAAGCAACTCATTGAGTGACCAACCAAGACAAACCTTCCTCTAAAAACAGCAATAGTGAATCGTGGGCCTATAAACCTGAAAAAAAGTACTTGCCAGCTATGCTCTGGGTCAAATGTATCCATCCCAAAAGGTGTTAACCTCCCTTGATGCCATGGTACAGAAGAAGGTATGGGCTTCAGGGGGGGCTGTGGTACTAATAAGGATAACTTTACCAGGACACCAAAAAGTAATACTTATGTCACGGGATACTTCTGCTAGTTACAAAATTAGTACTAGAATACTCAGTCAAGAAGCCATGTCATGTGTGTGATCCATTTACCTAACTATGTCTTTGTAAACTTGTTTATAAGTGATTTAGGGTACTCTTGATGCACAATTCTTTTTGTTTCCCAACTTTTCTGTCTTATAAAATTTCATCTGTAATTGTCATGAGCTTTCTTGCTTGAAACTGTTGCCATTTTAGTATATTGTCCTTTGTGTAATAGGGATATATACTCCTATAATGCAAATAAGCATGGCTCCAAATGTTTTGTGCATTCTGGTTGCAGATGTGCATGCTCTGTATCCTTAGAAACCAATAAATGTAAGACATTTGATGCACTTTAATTTACACTGTGAATGAATTTTGTTTTAAGAAGAAAGTGGAGGCCTTCAAAAAGTGATAAACACTCAAAGAATCGCAATTTCCACAGCTCAGCAAAAATTGAAAAAAAAAGTTATTGATGACACAGGAGTATCATGTGACCTTGCCCAAAACTGTGAAAACAATTTTGCTCCAAGAACATTAAAACAGAATTGACATAGGTATGGAAAACCATGATACTTATTTCAAATAATCAGGTTTGTGAATAAATGTTTTTTGTGTTACTCTCATGATAAAGTCTGTACTTTAATAAAACCAATGAACTCTTTCAATTATAAAGTAGCCTTGTGGTAACTACCAGTTCTGGTGTTGGCACTGTGAGAGACCACAGTAAGTGTCAAGTTGGGGGGCCCCTGGATATAACTAAGTATCCCTCTCTTGCCACCTCTTCTCTGCAACTTTTTAGCTCTGGCTACAAATGTTTAGGAGCAGTATGCACTGAAAGAACTGTTGTTGGAATGTTCTTACATTACAACAGGCATGTATAGCAACCAAAATAAGTTGAGCCATCCCACAAGAGACATTCACAGCGACAGACATTTAGTTACAAATTTAGTTTAGTTGTGTAAGGGTGATTTCTTTACTGACCCTGGGAATTACAGGCCTATTAGACTCATTAGTATTATTTTCAACACTTTGGAACATATTATAGCTGAACAAATAAACAGGGATATAGGTAAACGTATATCCTAGGATTCACATCAGCTCAGCTTTATAAAAAGCAGATCATGCCTTCTCAGCTTGGTTGAGTTCCTTTGAAAGGGTTACTGAGGTAATGGATAAGGGATATGCCATAGCCTTGACACCATCTCCAATGCTGGAATTATTGTAAAACTATCCAAACTCAAAACTAACCCATATAGTTCACTGGATCAGTAATTAGCTATCTGTCAGAACACTTCCTGGTCGGAGTATTTGCTATAGACAGAAAAGTGTCGCTTGTGGTGTACCACAGGCTCTGTCTCGGGTAATCTCCTCTTTGGTTTATATTTCTGTGACATAAAAGCAGATATCAACGACTTTGGATAACAATGCTTGCTGATGATTACAAACTGAGGGTGATTATCATATACCATTGTGAGAGTCAAATTCTCCAGCAAGGGAAGAACCAAAAAAAGAAAAAAAAATCAAAGGTTTACCCTTAACACCAAGAAATACAGTATGTTTTCCATTGGTAAATCTAGCATCACCACTGCTTACCATGTAGATACAAATCACAGTCATTAGGATCTAGGTTGGGTCCATATGTTGAAAACAGTTTCCTTTGACCACCATATCTTTGTGGTTACCAGAAAATCCTTCTGCCTTGCATGTTTTATCTTTCTTTGCATCTTCTCAAGATCTAAATAAGTTATAATCCTACTTTATTCATCCATTATTAGCCCCAACATTGAATATAGTGCACGCTGTTCTATTTACCTCACAAAGCACCTAAACCAGCCTGGCAGACCTCCACATTTCTTTACCAAAAAGGAGTAGGTCACGGTACCCTTTTAGATTAAAAGCTCTGTCATTCTGCTCTGTGTTATACGAACTCCAGAGGGGTGATCCCTTCTTAGCTTTCTGGGCTTAGAATGACGCAGCACTCTTTGAACTCCTTCATTTAAATACAGCCAGTGACAAATCAAACAGCCATTCTGGAGACCTAAAGCTATATCAGCAAATTAACAATGTCAGATGTTGTGACAGATAGTGAATCTAACCTATCCTGTGTTTCTGGAACAGTCTACCTTAACATCTCAAGCAGAGTACTTTCCCAGCAACCTTTAAACCTAGCCTGACTGTTTGCTGGCTAATTGCAAATTTTCTTGTGGAAATTTTCTTGTAGAGTATGTGGAGAAAGTTTGCTTAATTGGGGGGGGGGGGGGTGGTACTACTAGTTTCCCCATCAGTACATGCATGGTGATGCGGCTGTGCTTCTTGATGGTCTCGCTTGGCTACATTAACTACCTGGTGATGAAGCCAATTCTTATTTTTCATACTTAACCAAAACTGTCATTTCTGAAACATGGATTTTCAGGCCTGGGAGAAGATAGAGCTATATACATATCTGTAAGGGGCAGGGGCAGCTGAGATTTTAAACATTTTAGTCACAGAGTCCTTCATTATGTCATATTGGTTCTGTTCATTAATTTTTATTACTTTTGCCTGCTGACCAGCAAGTCTCCAATGGGTCACCACCAGGCAACTGTGAGGGTGCTTTGTGTTCTCACTGGCATCTTAGCAATGATAGTATTTTTCATTTACAAACCTAAGCCTCAGCTGCAGTGGTGTGAGCATTTGCATTACCATGAAAGCTATATAATCCCCGAAGCCAGTCTATGCATTTTCTCCACTTGTACCAGTAGAGGCTACTGCCACATTCCTGGGCAGCCAAGATCACATGCTCTCTCACCCCCACCCCAAACACACACTCACATACACACTGTCTGATTTGCTTCTGCTGTCAAACCGGCACTGTCAGCGTAGCCATGATACAAGCCAGCTGAAAACCACCATCCTGCCAGGACAGGCAGATGCATCTTACCTGCTTGTGCCTTCAAGTTCTCGAAGCATTGTTCAGTCTCAGGTCACCTTAGCTGTGGTCCGGACTCTATCCCTCTGTGCAGTAAACACAGGCTGATAAGTAGTTTCTGACACAATTCAAGCTCATGGTTGCCCAAGCCTACTTCAGCTAATGTGCTGGATAGTATAATCGAGATACATTGCTGAATACCTTGCTTAAGACTAGTAAAACAGGTGTTACTGCTTTTTATTACCACAAATAAAGTGAGATGAGACAAACTGACACGTACTTCATGGCATGTTCTTGAAGCAAGTTGAGTGGTAACAGAGAATGCAGTACGGTGTACTACATAGTCTGCCACTGAGTCTAGGTTACTTATTTCTGGAAATCTTGGTAGGTTGTCGAGTATGGAGATTGGTCTGCATTAAATAATATACAATATCATTTTTGCATGTCCATTAAGAATACATATGATGTCACTAGCTTTCTGTATGGCAAACATTTTTCTTTCAAGCAAGTACCTATTTAATAGCCCCATTCCAGACCTTGAAGAGTCTTTGGCGATTAACTTAACGTATGGGAGAGTCCATCAACAAGGTGATCATTTTTTTTATTTTCATTTAGCTAATACATTTGAGACTAGTTTGCTCCTAACTGCTTTAGGCTGGAGTTTAAAATGGGAATGAGTTAGGACAGCAGGACGTACCACATTCTGCCCCTGAGAATTACTCTGGAGACTAAACTGAGCACTGAAATGTGAAGCTAGTGCTTTATACATAGTGCACAGATATCACCACACATTTTATCATTTCATTTATTAATTCCTCCTTAGAATATTTGTGAATTAGTATGTGCAGTTTTTCTCTTTAAGTTGATGAAATGTTTTTTTGTTTTCCTTCACTGTGTAGTGGTACCTAAAAGTATTTAGGCTTTTGATAGGTGATATTTCTACTAATGTTTCCATGCATTTCCCTTGTTAAACATTGCTTTGTTTCACCTCTTGTAGCCACTCAGAAAATCTGCTTTTACTCTGGATGACCTTGTTGGGGTCTTTTTTTTTTGTGTGTATCGATCCAAGATCGAAGACATTAAAACTATCTTATATTTTTGATGTCACCCTCAAATTACTGAATGTTTAGCTTTCTAGTGTCTCTAAACAGATTAACAAATGCTTAGCTTTCTGGCATCTCTAATTGTTATGGATTTGTAAGTGGACATATGTGCATGGCCAAACAAACTTTAGCAGATCAGTGGTCATTTGCTTTGCCTGGCATTGTTCCAACTTAATAACATTTTATGGAGTCCTAATTTGTACTCATTCTAATAGACCACAAGTACCAGAGACTGATGGGATCTCTTCAAGCGTGAACCTGAGTTTTATCAGAATGTTCTTGTATCTTTCTCAACTAAGTCATGCTCTTTTTAAGACCTAGGCCAAATCAAAGTCTGCCATACATAGATGTTAATTGAGGTTAAATTTTTTTTTTCATTTTGTTCACCAATTTATAGATTACCTACTGAATTTTCACCTTGTTCTCATGATTTCTATCTCTCTTCCTAACTGAATGCACTGTGGCTTTATTTGTAAAATAGCCAAGTAGGTACGAGCTTTATCAACTCATTGTTAATGTTAGTTGCCCATTTAGTTAGTCCGTCATTGTTTGAATTCTTGTCTTTGGGGGGTTGTAGTCTGTGTGTTGGTTGCTTGATAGTATAATTCAGATCTTGAGTAACATTGGTGCTAGGAATGTGATCAGGTCAGAGAAACACTTGCAGTATGTTGTTATTTATAGTCTCTCTACTGAAGTGTGAGTAGACTTTTCAGGAATGGAAGCAGAACATGTTCTTGTGGATTCCTATATTTTAAGCCAATGGGATAGTGTTTAGGCCAGGATATCCAGAAGTTATTTTTCTCTCTTCCTAAATGTTCTAGCACCCTACTTGGCAGAAGACTAGATTTGGCTGGAGGGGAGGAGATAGCGTAAGGGGAAAGAAGGGGAAATCTGTTTCCATTCAAATACGTAGAAAAGCAAACTGTTCAGAAGTTAGAGAGGGAGTTCACATAGGTGGTACTGTTACAGAAAACAAAGGTCATCATAAATAATTTGGTACTTTTGGAGTCCAATGACTAAAATCAGATAGTTGTAAGCCATAAATGTGAGTGAGTGGGGAGGAGATAAGACAGCAATCGCCATTCTTTTTATAAATGGCTTAGGTGCAATTGCTGAACTTACATATAGAAGTAGTGTAGCTAGGTGGTTAATCTGGACAAGGAGAAATTTAGGCAGATCATGCTTAAACTGAGACCTTTGTATACCTAATAAAGATGATCTGGAGTTCCTTACCCATGGTTTTTAGGCAGTAGAATGAGACAAAAGAGACAATTGAATATGACTTGATTGGAGGAGACTTTAATAGAACTTTAGATAGCTTGAAAGATAGGTTATTTGAGAGGAGTTCATTTCACATGCATCAGCAGTCTAGTCTGTAACATGTTTGAAGACTGTTGGACTGATCTGTGGTTAAGCTAGCACGATAACAGGCAATGTATCTTTTAAAGGGCCATAGGCAAACAAGCTAGAAAATTAGAACTGTATCTAAGGAAATAAAATCTTCTGGAGTTTATAAATTTGATAAAAATTAGGAGTAGGCATATTTCAAATTATACACTGGTTGAGCTAGGAATTTAGATTTTGTAGGTAGGAGTTAAGGTTAAGCATACCTCTCAACCTCTTAGTGCAGGAAATCTGAACAAAGCCTAAATAATTTGGGGACAAAGGCCAAAAGTATGAAAAGATTTTAACTATTGCTTTTATAAACTTAGAAAGTTGCTATAATAACTTGATTTGTGTTAGTATATATTTTCTGAAAGATACAAAGTCCAAAACATAAATAAATGTTACTACTTACTGACTTCAGTTTTCGGTGCTCAGTGATTTATCAGTATCAGAAAACCACAAATTTTAGGAGGAACAGACCAAAACCATTAGGCAAAAATATAAACAGTTGAGAGGTATTGGGGTAAGTCAAAAGGGTGGAAATGGGTACATTGCACATTATAGTATCATAGCAGAATACTAAACTAATGACCTAATGGGCCATTTTAAACCTAGCCCCGAATAAAATTTGATAGGTGATGGGTTCCCAAAAGTTTGTGGAGGGTATATATTAGGTAGAAAAAAACATTAGAGGCTTCCTCTGTCTACCCGAGACATAGGAGGGGTATATTTGCAGTTCTCCATCCACTGGTCCAGGTTCTGCTGAGTAAATGCAGGGAAAAATTGTTCTTCACATGGATGGGAATACTGGTCCAGAGAAGGGGGGAACATCTAAAATACATACCTATTCCTTCAGGCTGTCCAATTTATAATGCTGGTGAGGTTTACGTCCCTAGATCAGAATTTTCTGATTGTAGTTGTTTTCTGGACTACTGTTATTGCTTGGTATAAGGAAGTTTTGTAGGCTAGGCAGCCTGTAGGAAAGTGAATATAGGCACAATGATTTCATGTGGGCTGTATAGGACTTATTTTCCAGTCCTTGACTAACCTGAACTGAATAGGACCCAATGTTTGTATGCTACATATGTCATAATTCATGATACACATGAATATCCTATCCATAGCCCTGCACAGCAAGCTTGTCAGGCTAATAGACTGGCAATTTCCCATGTATATACTTAGACCGCCCATCTGCAACAGTATAGCCTTTTCAGTCCACTGTTCATTAAGTATGAATGCTGTTTGGCAGCTGTGGTTGAATAGAGATTCCATTGAGACTAATAGTTCATGTTTCGTGTTATCAAGGCAGTATCCTAGGATGGCATGTTCTTGGCCTTGGAGAGCACCTTGAGGACCTGCTGTCTAGTGATGGTTGGGAGTAAGATGGTGGGTGGGTAAAGTTTGAGCCAAATTTGTCAACCAGGTAACTAGCTATATCTTCTGGTTTCACATAGGTGGCAGCATTTACAATTAATATGGTATATTGCTGCGTACTGCCTTTGAGGCTTCGAGACATAGCTGAAAAAAAAGCCTTGTGATTATCTTTGACTTGGACAGATATTCTTACCTCAGATTTGGCTTTTGTGAATTTTACTTAACCACTTGACTTCCTTGTTTAGACTGATGACAGAGTATTTACCTTACACCACAACAAGAAGTAGCAAAGAGTGCCAACAAAATACCAAGCATGAAGGCCAGTAGTAAATCGAAAAACTCAAAGTAGGCCCTGTGGAGGGGCAAAAGCATGGAAACATTCACTGGAATGGCACAAAACTTAAAAATAAACAGTTTTAATACACACAAGTAAAATCACATAAATGCATTGACTGAATCACAGCTTTTTGTCCTGTCCTTGGGACTTCATCAGATACTAAGCCAACTATACACTAACCCTTTATACCCTTAACAATCAACACTAAATGCAAATTAAAAACAATTATCACTAGTATTCGCTAATTTAAAGGGTCGTACACGTAATGTACCTGAACATACCTAATAATTAAAAATGTACTCTAATTTCAAAATGCACAACCTTGGTAACCTATTCAAGCCAATTAAGTCTATACATGCCTAGTTCATAATGTTAATTCACAACTAAAAGATGAACAACAATACTGAGTAATAATTAGAAGAACTATTAAGAATAGCAAGTGCCAGAAGCATCTTACATAAACTTATAAATGTGCAAGAATTTTTCACGAAAATATGCTGAATGCAGTTTAAAAAAATTGTTAAAATGTTGATGAATTTAAAATTTTTAAATAATAGCAATATCATAAACATAAAAACATCTAAATCCTAAGACAATACGGCCATCTAGTATTTAAAACTTATACTGCCTTTCTTTTAAACAATAAAATATCCATTCTTAAATGTATGGAAAAGTGGTACATTTCTGTTTATAGGAGCAATCAATCCGGGAGAAAAAACTTTAAACATCAACATATTTTTATTGCTTGTTCCTACATTTAAATATGTGCTAAAATAACTAAAACTGCAATTACAACCTAGCTGCTCTAAGTTTAAGGACCAGGGTCAGAGAAACGTATCTGATCAAACCAGGGGATCTGTTCACTTCCAATACTAGTTGCCAGTAGATCTCCCTGTATTCAGTTTTAGTTTCCCAAGCTTCCCTCCCTGGATCCTGTCTAACCTCTTCCAAGTGAAAAAAAGAAAGAAATAGACTGTCTGTTTACAATTTAATGTGGCTTGTAAAACACGTTTGTGTCATCTTTTGTTTTAATGTCATAGAAGTGTTCATAGATACTTCTTTTCAGCATGTGCTCAGTCTTTTCCACATACAAAGCATCACTCTTTTTGCACTGGGGCAGATATATCAACCTTTTACTGTAACAGTTAGCAAATGTCTTAGTTTGCATGTACGTGTCTCTACTTGTAATATGCACCTGCTATGGATGAGCACTGAGTGCATGCCCCACATTTGTAAGTCCCAACTCTTCTTTTACTTGGAACATTGTTTATATACCTGTCTTGTTTTAATAAATCCTTAATATTATACCCCCTCCTAAAGACAAATTTTATGGGATTTCTAAATATCACATCTAAGTCGGAAAAACTAGCAAATCTTTCCGTTATTCAATAAGATGTTTGATGAGATTTCCATCACTATTGTATTTCAACACAAAGGCTCCTTTGTATTCTAAATTATTTCCTATTTCTATCCCTTTTACCGTATTCATATTTATGCCATAAGGCTGGTTTAATTGTTTAACAATGACATCTGCCTTCCCTAAAATCGGGATGCATCTATCCATTCTACCTGCCCTAACTTCCTGTATCACTTCTAATATTTGGGTTGGGTATTTTCTTTCTAAAAACATATTCTTAAGTTTGATAGACTCATCCAGAAAATCCTGTTCTCTAAATGTTATTCTTGAAATACTTGTAAAATGATTCATCACTATACTCTTTTCTGTTTATAGGGGTGGTTACTAGTGTAATATAAATATGAGTTTGAGAAGGTGTCCTTATGATAAGCCATAGATTTAATACTTGCTTGTCTTCCACTTTATGAACTGTAAAATCTAAATAATTATTAAATCCTTAGTAGTCTTATACATACATTTTAAACATTTGGTAGTAGACCCTATGTATTCAATAAATTCTGTTAACATGTCCTCCATACCATCCAAAAAATACATATGTCATCTAGGCACTGTTTATAAAAAAATCCAATACAGTGCATAAGGGGAGTTGAAAAAAATGTTTTCCCCAAATATATAGCTTTATATCTGCATATGTGAGGGCACAACATGGTCCCAATGCAGCTCCATTCTCCTGTTTATAAAACTCTCCTTAAAAGTGGATAAAATTATTTTTAACACCATCTCCATGAGTTCTATACATGCTCTGAACTCATCAGAGTTAAATCTACCTTTTACAACCAAAGCTTCTTCAAACCATTCTAACCCAATATTGGTGGTATCACTGAAAAAAGATCTACTATGTCCATAGTGGCAAGCTTTAAATCCTTGTTGTATAGTTCATTCTTTATACCATTCAAAAAATCTTTTAGGATCCCTGCTTAATCCATCCATACTTTAAGCTTGTGATCTATAAACTTTACTGATGGATAAGTTTTGGACCCATTAGCGGCCACTATTGGTCAAAGTGGAGGGTGCAAAATATTGTTGCGAATCTTTGGGATTTCAAAAACGGATGGAATAATCATTTTCCCATCCATAAAAAATTGTACATATCAATGTCGATCATCCTGTCAACTAGTAGGTCCTTTAACATAAAGTCTATCTTAGAATAAGACACATTTATTTTGTTTTAGAAACTTTAGAGTATTTATTTCCATCACTCAATATACCCATCATTTTACCCACATATAATATGATCTCTAACCAATATGTACTAATGTTTTATAAGTGGAATATGTCTACACTTTTAAGTGTGTGTGTTTTGAATGTCTGTTTTATTAAAAGAAGTTTAGGATTCTTAATTATTAAAGTATTTTGACTGGTTCCCATGAAGGATAAAAGGGTGAACCTTTGATGTGTTTTTATCTGATGAAGTTCCGCTATACTAAATAAAGGAACAGAAGCACTCATTTAACTGTATTGGTGGTTGTGGTCTCCTTCTTCAAGTAAGAATCCTGTTTGTGTGTGTCCTTATCTGAAAACATTTTGCTGGCAACCTTCTGTTGTCTAAATGAGGAATGCTACAACTCATAATGTTGAACAAATGGATAAAATGTGGAACACCTACTGATACCTTACTAACAACTTCAACTAGGAAGCTCAGAGAGTGGTTAAAATGTGACATTTTTACATTCAGAATAGTTATTTTAATGAATTACTATGATCTAGTTATATTTACCATATATATCAGTTAAAAAAATTGCTAGCATTGAATGTGTGACAGACCCTTTCAATGTGGAGCTTTGAGGAGCATGAACTTTTTAAGACCCCCAAATGTGGAACATTCCTCGTAATGAGGTACATTTGATAGATATGAATTATGTACATCCACACATGCATATGGATCTAGTTAACATGATTGAATTACTAAAATGTTGAACATCAGTTGGTAGAGACCCTATGGCTGATGTTACAAAAATTCAGTTTCTACTGAGATCATGGTACTGAGAGTTACAAACAACTTAAAAAAACAGCTCTCAGCACTTGGGATTTCATTAAATTAGCTGTTTGCACACATAGCAAAGCTTTAGTCACCTACAAGGTGGTAGTATAAGCCAAATTCATACATAGCCTGGTCACTTACTACAAGACAGGTATCCTAAGAGGAGCATGTAATATAGACCTACAAAAAAAACATTGCACATAAAAGTTGAAAGATAGCTGTAACATATTGGTTTATAAGCATTTCATTCCTGGTTTTCAACAGCAGTTTCTTAATTGTTACTATGTCGACTAAGGAAATGTCTATACATAGTTGCATATAATAGTCTTTAAACACTTTTGCTGAAGTCACCTACCAAGTAAACCTTTAATATAAAGAAGGTTAAAATACTGAAAACTTTCAAAGTTATGATGCCGTATTTAATCGAGTGAATGCAGCCTCACAGATAGCAGTGTTTAACATTTTCAAAATTTCTTATATATGCAACTTTCTTGATATCTCATTATAAATATTAATCCATTTGTTTTTTTTTTTTCCAAATCCAGACCATTTTTTACCTTGTTGCACTATTACTGTCCATGCTGCATATTTGGCAGTCTGTGTAAATGAAATAACATAATAAATATGATATTTTAACTCTGTTTTCTAGTTTCCTGCTGCAACATAAGCTAGGCATCTGGTAATAAATTTCTCTTCTTAGCAACTCCCATTTATTTTTGAGAGAAATCTCAGAAGTGTGAAAATATCCCAACATACAAAATCTGTAGAACTTCTCATATCCCCTACCAGGTACTGTTCCTGCTGATGTGACTCCCCTACTAGGTGCCTTTCCTGCTGTGGTGACTCCAAGACCCTAAATGTTGGTTGCACAGACCTCTCTATGTGCCCATGTAGTACGGACACAGGCCTTTCACTTGGAATTATAGTTTCCTCACAGGCTTTTATATAGAACCCTGGGACAAAGATGAAGTCTCACTCTCTACCTCAGAGAGTTGCACATAAGCAAACAGCTGCAACTGATGCCTCTTTGCCCCGACTGTACAGCATCTGTACCATTATTTGAACATGGGTTACTACCAGTTCTGGGGTCTCCCTGACCATTTGCCTGTTAGCCTAAATAAAATCTGTCAAAGTTTGGAAAAAAAACTTCTGACAACTGTCAAAATTGGGATGCAACATAACTTCAGAATATTTTAATATTTTATCCTAAAGTATATAGTATATTCATTTATTATAGCTATTTATGAATGTTAAAGCCATTTTTTAAAGCAAAGCTAAAATACTTATATCTCAAAATGAATTAAAAGTTATGTACTTACCATTTGTGTTGTCCATTTTCATTCTTCCTCACTTAAGAGTTATGGATCTGATACAACCTGGCTGCATTCACAAGACTTAGGATCCAAATCTCGAGGTTCTCCCTCTACCCATAATGCTCTACTCCATCCCAAACTCCTCAGATCAAGTTTGCTGCCTTACTGCCTACTAAGTTATACAGACAGGACAGAGACAAGAAAAGACTGAATCTCAAACCTGGGGCATGAAGGTTCCATTATCATCCAAAGATCCTTGTAGGAATGCCAAGGCTGGGGGATGGCTGGGAGAGAAGGTGAGGGAGAATGAAAATGGATAGCACATATGCCAAGTTACGATAGGCACATAACTCTTAAATCTGATGTTGTCCTTTTCATTCTTCCTCACAAATGGGTCATAATCCCCAGCTGTATAACTCTTGGGAAGCCTTCAAGGAAGGACATGCAGGAGCACTATCGAACCAAAAGAAGCCCTGCTTCTGGAGACAATGTCCAAGTTGTAATGTGTAACAAAGGTATGAGTCTTTGACCAAGTGGCTGCAGCACAGATATTGTCAAATGAAATTCTGTAGGAAAAAGCAGATGAAGTAGCCACACATCTGGTGGAATGGAGACTAGGGGGACAAGGCAATTCCAAACCTTTATGAGAATAAATCAGTGAAATACAGTCAGTAATCCAGTTGGCCAGAGTAATTATCAAAACTGCTTGACCTAAGCACACAAGAGAAAAGCATGCAAACAGCTGATCATACTCCCTGTACTGTTTTGTTCTGTGAAGATAAAAGTGTAGTTGTCCGTGAACATCAAGAAGATGCAGCATATATTTGCCCTTCTTAGTAAAGTTTGGAAAGAAACTGGCAATTGAATGGATTGATTGTTAGTTTCTTTGGCTACTGTATGCATAAAGGAAGGGATGGCTTCTAGAGACACCCTATCTTTAAGAAAAACAGTGTAAGGAGGCCTAGCTAATATGGCCTGGTGCTTAGGAATTCTTTTTCCCGAAGTGATAGCTACCAAAAAGTAAGTTTTCCAAGAAAGAAATATCATATCACAATTGTTTGCTGGTTCAGAGGATTTCTGAGTCAACTCTAGGAGACTACCATGAAGTCCCAAGACAGGCAGGGATGTTTTACTGGTAGTCTAACAAGAAAAGTTCCTTTCACAAAAGATTGCATAATCTGGAATTTGACAAATAAAGGGATTCATTTCCAGTGTGGAAGTTGGATATGGCTGCTAAATGAAGTTTAATAGTAGAAGAAATAGCTCCTTCTTTAAAAAGAGTAGTGAGAAAAAAAAGGATGGCAGACGTAGGAGCTGAGAAAGGATCATTATTCTCTTTAGAAGCCCATACAGAGAATCTTTTCCATTTGCTTCTGTAGACTTTTTTCGTAGAGGCCTTCTGGAAGGCCAAGATAATGTCATGAACTAGAGAAGCGAGCCTGGACCATCTTACTATTACTGGAAATGGAGAAACCATGTGGTCAGCTTGAGGGCATGGAGATTAGTATGCTGAACTTCTGATGGGTGAGATAAGAGATCCCGATTGGGGCCTAATGTCCATGGAGGATATCTGAGGTTAGACCAGAGGAAAGGGAACCATATCTGTTGAGGTCAGAAGGAGGGGGGGTGAGGATGCGTGAACTCTTCAGTCTGCTTGCTTTCTGTAGAAACTTCAGAATCAGTGAAGGGGGGGTAAGCATAAAGGAGACCTGGGGTAACAGCACTACTATAAAGCATGATTGCAAGCACGTATGTTTAAAAGAAGTAGCATATTTATTCCACCTCATAACCCTGCTGTTATGATGTTTGACCATCTGTGTGGTATACAAATACCCAATTCTTTACAAAGAGAAATGCTATTTAAAGGTAACCTTACCACAGCAGAACAATTTTGTTTAAAAGATTTCTCAGACAGTAATCACTACAGGATTCTGAAACCCGACAAGGGTGGGGAGGGTAGCTATTATCACAAACATTGACTATGAATGCAGAATGTGTTTATTATTAAATGATACTGACACCTATGATACAGTTTCAAAATTTGATGTGCAACGAGCTTACACAAAAATTGATTGGCAACTATATGAATTTCTATGTGAAGGGATTATCACACACAATGAATTTAAATATCTTTCAGTAGAACATTCCATCATTCCATCAATATTTTGTATTCCTAAAATCCACAGAAATGCTAACTGTCCACTATTTAGGCCTATTGTAGAGGCTAGGAGCTGAAAGACCGAGCCCCTTGAGGCCTATATTGACATCACATGTAGGAATATTCTGAATAAATTACCACACATTTTGAAAGATTTGTGGCATTGCTTGGATTGCGTTAGGAATACCAATATTGATGGGTGTGAGGAATTTTGGTTTGTTACCATAGATGTTGTCAATCTGTTTTCAGTGATCCCCCACCAGAGTGGAATTGACATGTTAAGTAACAGTTTGTTGAAATACAGTGACATTCATCAAGTGAAGAGATGCCTCTTGATAGAACTATTAGAGATGGTACTATTCAACAACTTCATAAGCTTTAACGGTGAATATTACAAATAGACAACAGGGGTTGCGATGGGAGCCAGATGTGCATCCATTTATGCCAACTTGGTACTAGCAGACTGGAACAAACATTTGTTTTTACCTCAGAATACAAGTCCAGATTAGTGCTATATTTCCGATATCTGGATGATATTCTAATTTTTTGGAAGGGCTCCAAAACTGAAGCAGAGGCATTTATTAGATATCTGAATCAAATAACTGAGTTCATCATATTCACAAATCATATAGACAAATACAATACTGAGGTTTTGGATATTCAGCTGTATGAGGAGGAGAGCCAAATTCACTCTAAAATTTTCCATAAAAAACTTACAGTTATTCCTTTTTACACTATGATAGTTGCCACCTTGACCACCAAAAGAAAAATGTGGTAAAAGGACAAATGATACGGATATCCAGATTAATAAGCCAGGAAACAATTTTCCAAGCTGAAATGCTATACCTGATTGATATGCTTAGGCACAGAGGCTATCTGATGGAACTACGTAATCCATTTAATATAGAGATAGAGAGGAGAAGACGCTGTGATTTTAGGCCCATCCCATTGGATAGTATGAGAAAAGACAATACTGCCCATATTTCTGTTAAAGGCAACCTCAATCAAAATTATTCTTCTGGTATGGTTATGGAGTTTAATTAAACAGGAACTAAAGTTAGGAACATCAGGAATAGTGTTTGGAATAGTGTCTTTACCCAAGAAATCAAGGATACACTAGGATCAGCTCCTAGATTTATTAACACCAGAGGTTGTAATTTAAAATAATTATTTGAGAAAAATTCCATGCATCAGGACAATAGAGCTACACGAATGAGTAAATGCAATACATGTAGTGTGTGCTAATACATAAATGTAGGACCATATGTACAGATCAGCAGTTATAAGAGGACACTTAGGTGTCCAGGCCACTGCAATTGTAATACTAAGATGGTAATCTATGTGGCTACATGTCTATCATGTTCATAGGTTCATAGGTTCATAGGTTTATACTAGGCTATCTGCCCTAAAGCATTTATAAGCCTAGCCCAAATTTTTGTGGCTTACGCCACCCCTTATATGAAAAAATACTGTGCCCATTAGTTTGTTGTGCCTCTGTCCAGCAGTGACACAGAGATGATTCCCAGGGTAAACCTACGATCTCCCATCCACAGGTCTAGATTTCTCTTGAACAGAGTCAGCGAGGTGCTCTGCCTCACATGGACCGGGATTTTATTCCACAGCATAGGGAGTCTCTGAGTGATAAATCTATCCCTCCAGCACGTCCTATTTATATCCGTGCTAAGGTTTAAGTCGCTTGCTCTAGTGGTTTTGGTGGATTTGGATTTTTTGAGGTGGAGCATGTCCATTAATTCCGGGTTGGACATGGCCTTGTATGTCAGGCACATGTCACCTCTGAGCAGGCGGTATGCGACTGAATAGAGCTGGAGTTTCTTCAATCTGGCAGCATATGACAGATTTTGGAGTCCCTTTATCCTTTTGGTGAGGAACTTTTGGGGTCTCTCCAATTGCTGCAGATGTCGGGTGAGATACATCCCGAATGGGGCATTGTACTCGATCATTGGTCTGATAAGTGAAGAGTACAGGGAACAATGACCTCACTAGATCTGGATGTGAATCCCTTCATGATCAGGTGGGCAATGTAGAAGGTCTTTCTAACCACTTTAGCAATGTGAGTGTCAAAAGAAAGGCCACTGTCAACCTGGGTCCCCAGGTCCCTGATAACCTCTTCTGTGCTTAGTGGATTGCCACCTATATGGTAGCTTGGGGTTACCTTGTTTTTCCCGAAGGGTATGACTATACATTTTTGGCGTTTAACTTCAGGCCATGGCTCTGGCACCAGCTATCTGTTTCCATGAGTCCCTTCTGAAGGATATCCGTGTCCGATGCACTTTCCACTATGGCACCCAGTTTGCAGTCGTCTGCAAACTTTGTCAGCCAAAGTCCTCCCATGTTGGCCTGTACTTCTGAGAAGTAGATGCCAAACAATAGGGGGCCAAGGACCGAGCCCTGTGGGACACCACTTGTGACTGGCTTGGAGTCTGACACAGCGCCAGCAACTCTAACCCTGTGGGTTCTGTCCTTAAGCCAGTTTGCAACCCATCTTGTGACATATGGGTTTACATTTAAGCTGGTAAGTTTTTCTACAATACCGAGTGGGGTATTGTGTCGAAAGCCTTTGCAAGGTCAAGGTAGGCTGTATGGACTGCCTTTCCCTCATCAATGGCCTTGGTGACTGTTTCGAAGAAGTCGACCAAGTTCAAAAGGCATGATCTTCCCTTGACAAAGCCAAACTGCGTCGCGTCCAACGTCTGCAAGTCCCTATATCTTTGTTTATGAGCTCCACTATGATCCTCTCCATAGCTTTGCCGACTAGACTTGTTATGCTTATGGCTCGGTAATTACCAGGGTCCGAGGAGGCGCCGCCTTTGTGGAGTGGGACCACAGTTGCCGTCACGCCACGCCTTGGGCACGTATCTTGTGGTAAGGCTGAGATTAAACAGCTGCCTTATGTGCGGGTTTAATTCCTCATTTAGCTCGTGTAGCACACAGCCGGGGACACCATCCGGTCCCATTGATGCTGTGTTTTTAGCTTTAGAGAGAGCAGCTTTCACCTGTGCATTTGAGATGTCTGGGAGGCTACACTCGGCTGGGATAGTTATCTCTCCTTTAGGGGGGTGAAGTTTGCACTGAACCTGTCTGCCAGTATGTTGGCAATGTCTGTGGGTTCAGTGATTTTTGTATCATTTTGGACTAATTCTGAGCATATCTGGGAGTTTCCACCCAGGTTCCTAACATAGCTGAAAAAGGCCTTATGATTGTCCTTTGAATCCATGGCAATTTTTCTCTCAAAATTGGCCTTAGTTGATTTTATGAGTGCTCGTATTTTTTACTAATAATGATCAGGGGTGACTTCCCTTTTATGGATTTTGTTCTATCATGTAATAGCTTTCTCCTCTTATTGTAAAGTTTGTTAATGGCTGGGGTCCACCAGACTGGATGTTTGCCCTTTGTGGAAAGAGTCTTGGTTTTATTTGGGATTGCCTGATCCATGCAGTCCTGGAGGTGTTCATAGAAGGCATTTGTAAGGGCTTCCGCAGCTTGGGTTGTGGTTTCCTCTGGCTCAGGGGCCTTGAAGGATACCACACCAGTCTTGAGTAGTGTGAAGTTTGCTTTAGAGAAGTTCTTCACTATGGTCTTTTTGTTTGGGGTGGGGCGGGATGTGGATTTCCAGTGAGATTAGTTTATGATCAGATCTCACCAATGAGGGATATACTTCTGGTGTGGAGCATTTTGTCCCCATGTTTGTGACAATGAGATCTAGTATATTTTCTCCTCTCGTGGGAACAGTGACTAGCTGTTCCATGGCATTTGAATTTATGAACTCCAGGAACCGTTGGGCTAGAAAGTTAGGGCTTGAGTAATGTTCCCAGTCTATATTCGGGTAGTTGAAGTCACCCAATATGATGGTGTTTGGAGATACATTTATACCCTCCAGTGTCTTCAGGAAGGCTGTGTACCGCATTCTACGTTGGGATGACTACAAGGAAGCTTAGACTTCAAATATTGAAACACAACAGGGACATAAAAATCAAAAAAACTACCAATGCCCTTTTTAATCATAGCAAGATGTGTTAATTTCAAAAAAATTATATTTTTTGTGATAGAGTTTTTAAATCTCCCCCAAGGTCCCTCTTTGGCAACTTATCTATTAGAAGTCAGGGAATGCCTTTGGCAGCTACGTCTTGATGCATCTAATGCACCAGGCATCAATGACAGCATCTCTATATCCTGTGTACTTGAATATAAATCTCAGTTTATATAAAACACATTTTTTCATGTATATTTCCATGATTACCCGTTTTATCATGACTAAATTTTAATTTTTTTGTACTGTTAAGTTAGTGTGATACACGTTTTATTTAATGTTACATTTATATATGAAATTTTGATATACAAACAAACACCAGAGTAGAAATGTATAGGAGATTACAGGATTAACTTTTTTAAACAATATCTGGTACTCATGTGACTAATTGTGTTTAATTGGTATTTGTTAATGTATACTGACTCTGAAGAAGCCTAATTGTGGGTGATAGCGCTTAGTCAGTGTGAATTTTACATTAAAGCTGATGGTTACTGTGAAGCGGATCTGCTTTTTCTTATTAGATTAATGGTTTTCTATTTTCTAAGTGGATCAGAGAAGGAGTTCAAATTTGTTGGGCAAATGTGCTTCACAGATCTGGGAGGGGACGGAGCTGGCAAGACCCCCCCCCCCCAATCTTGATCTGAGCCCTAAGGAATCTCAGCATCATCCTATCCATATCTACTACTGTCAAGCTCCTAGAAGATCTGGATGATACTACAGATGGTGATTTGGACTGTTTATTTGTGGTATGGAATAACTGGGCAGGTAGAGCTTGTAGAAATAGGTTCCAAGACAAGTCCTAAAGTTCTGACTGGAGTGGACTACCCAAGCAAGTACTGCTCCTCTTTAACCACTGCATGCTTCACAATAGTTACGTCAGAAGATGTCTGTCTTAGTACCGGCCTTACATCCACTAAGATAGGATACAAACTCCAGTGAGAGATTGATACTCCTATTGTCTCTAGACAACTTACCACTGGCATGCTGTTATTTCAACTTGCTGGCACTCTCATCTTTTGTTCCCCACCTTGCTTCAGTAGAAATTTATATGAGACATGATTTTAGAGTTATATTAAAACATCTAATCCTTGATCCTGGCCATGTACCTAAACTAGTGGCTTCTCATGTTACTGGTGAATTCTGCAGGGGTGGTTTCAGCTGCCCACCATGGGTTTCCTTATATCCATGTACAGCACTGGGTATCCACTTCTTGTGCAGTGGTGCCCTGCTTGATAAGTAGAGATCCCTTTTCTCTCCAGGTCATCTGCAGAATTATACTCCTTCTCTGCCAACCAGATTCTCATGTCCTCAGGCCAAGTGCTAAGGGCTTTTTCCTCACCAAAAGGTCTGCCAGCCTTTCAGAAGTGGTGGCCTGACACCCACTCACCCACCTATGAAAATAAGTGCTTAGCTCAGCAATATAATTACATAAACTTTCATCTGCCTTATGTCTATGCTCACAAAACTTTTTTTTCTGTAAGCTTCAGGTGTTAACTTAAAACATTCCAGCAAACATTGTTTTACTTTATCATAGTTTAAGCAATCAGTATCATTCTCTTCAACCTCCAAACACTCCAGACTGTCATTCTCTTCGACCTCCAAACACTGCAGTCTCTCATTCTCTTCGACCTCCAAACACTGCAGTCTCTCATTCTCTTCGACCTCCAAATGCCCCAGTCTCTTTTCAATCTCCAAATGCTGCAATCTCTCTGCAGATTCTAATTCCAAATGTTTGGCTTCCAGTTGAAGTTTCTTTAACTCCAGATGTGTTTTTTAAGTCCTTTGAGAAAAGGTGACCTGTCCTGTTTCTGAAGGCTGCAAATCTCCATCAGCAGACTGGCTGTCAGTCTGTGCTGCAGCTGTAATTAATGCTGAAATAATTTCCTCTTTAGTCAGGTTGGCATGCACCAGTCCTTGCCATAATCCTCTGCTGACATCTTTGCCTGTTTCCCTGACTAAAATAAACTAACAAATATAAAACTGTTGTGAAACTCTATATATTTACCTTTTGGCTGCTGAGAGTACACACACCTTCAGGGACAACTGCCCTCAGGCTACTGAAGGTCAATTAATATCCCACCAAGCTGCCACCAGTACGTGACAAGTCCCTACACCAGGCCAGAAATCAAGGAGTGTCAATCCTCCCCACTGACTCTGGTGAGGGATGGCCACTAGGACCAAAGATGGATACACAAAATATTTTCAAATGCAGCTCCCTGCATCAAGCATAATTTCCCTTAAGAGCACACATGTACCATCCTGCAGACCTGGGGCTGGACTCTTTCTGTCTCCAGGCTCAAAACCTGACTCCACACTGACCACTTTGGAGCTCTGTGTCCCTGTTCCCAGTGGCTGACACACTCACACTTGGATATTTGATTTTTCACACACACACACACACACACACACACACACACACACACACACCTGAGAAAGGCTGACACAGAGCAGCTGTGCCCCCTCTGCATAGACTATAAGGTAATTATGATGCCAACAGTGAGCTACTCTAAGGCTCTTGCAAGGGTACTCAATTATACTGAGTAAAATTAATACTAATACAAATAGTAGAGTTTGACCAATTCAGCAAGGCTTTCATGACCAGCCACAGTGTCACTAAAATAAGGCTAAGTACTCCTAAGATTCTAAAAGCATTGTCTAAAAGACCTGCCACAATGTAAGGTATAGAACTATTTAATAATAAATAATAAAACAGAAAACATGAGAATACTGAATATTTAGTTAGAATAAACACCAGAGTTTTAATCACAGGAGACATAATAAATAACACAGGTGAATAGATTCATGCAGATGCAGAAAAACAATATTTAACTAATCTCACTATATTTTCCTGACTGACTAAAGAATCATGGATCCCTAGTTAAGTTACTTACTTCAGCAAGGGAAGATGAGGTGTGTTAATGTGTGGGATATCAGTAAGTGATCTTTCTTGTCAGGTTCCAAAGCTCTGCTGCCAGAGTTACAGAATATTATTCACTAATATCTGAAAATATATATATCTGGTCACCCGAGTCTGGTACAGTAAACACACAGAGCTTTGCAAAGATCTGTTGAAGCATCTGAAAGCTATAAAACAATTTCAAAAACTTCCACCCTTCCAGAGTAGAAATTAGTTTACCCTTAAAGACAATACAGTAAGATTCCTAGTCCTGGTTTACCAAGACATGTTTGTCTCTGGCTGCAATCACACCTGTAAGATAAAATCTTTATAGCATAAACCAACCCATTTAATTTTCAACCTATCTTTCAAAATTATCTGTACTGAGATTAAACTCTTCCCTTTCAGAATTCTTTGTTAGAACGTGTATGTTTAATCAATTTTAATAATACTGTCTAACATACATGTATATCTCTCTTCTGTCCAGCAGGACCCACTGTTAATGTATTTTTAACACAAGCAACTTTACAAATGCATTTTAACACAAGCATCTCTACAGATTAATGTGATAGTTAAATGACATAAACTTTTGCAAAAACTCCAGCTAGCTATACTGGCATATGTTACACATGCACTGCCCTACACTCCCTAGCACAAATGGTACTATCTCATATCATCACAGGGTGGATTAAAGTAAAAAAATGAAAATACTAGAAGGGAAGTAGGATGAAGCAGGAAGAAAGTAACAATGCAAAATTGGGGGGGGGGTAAAGTATTAGGAAATATGCTTAGAGTGTGGGGAAAGGTTTTGCCTCACAAAGCTTTGAACTGGGTAGAAATATGGGTCATGCAGGACAACAAGGAAGATTCAGGAGCTAACTGGTGAGCTGAAGAGAATAGACAGTATGTTTATTTGAGAAGGAACAAAAAATGAGTCCAGCGGAGGAGATAGTAGAAGTATACAAGACAAGTCTGGTTGGGAATGGGTAGGAACAGACATGGCAGAAGAAGCACTAGGACATAGGAAAACGTCAACCAAGTAATAGAAGAGGAACAACTGGCAGGAGGACAAGAAGACAGCAGAGGAAAAAGTGACAGGCAGAAGGCAAGGGGGCAAAGATGGTGTAGAAGTTAGTGTGATGTTGTGCACAAGTCAAAGAAGAGTGTCAAGGGCAGGTAGGGTAGGAAGAGAAAGGGGGAGGCAAGGACAGATGTGACTAGGAGAAAGCAGCATCAAATGGAGACTTCGGTGGTGGGCAGCAGAGAAGAAAGAAAGTGCTTGGTAACTGTGGATAAAAATTCAGGCCAAAATACCACCAGAATGATTTTAACAGTGGCCAAATAGCTGGTAAAAAAAGACTGATGCTCACATGTAGTGAGCCACGTGATTTATCAAAAGGGACCAAGGAAAAGGCAATGGAGTGGACCAAGAATTAGTGGCAGATTATGGGGAAGTGTAGCAGCATGCTTATAAATCCTATATATGCCAGTAGGGCAGCAGCATGAAGAATAACTAGATCAGGTAATTTAGCCATTGCCATAGAAAATAAATGCAAAAAAGGATTTTGAGGTGGATGGGGATGGGCTAATGAGGATGAGTAGCCATACAGCAGAAATATTCTCAATCTTCATACTTGGGGAATTGTTAAAGGAGTGAAGAAATGATATCTTAAGATGATGAATTGAACCAGGGCACATAAGTACAGTACTGTTTAGATAAAACAAGACAGGGAATAGGAGAGTTCTGTAGGTGAAGAACTGATAGAGAATGTATCAAAAAAGCAGTATGATGCAAGCAAGACAAAGGTGAATACAGTAAGACTGGCCTATTTAGACATGGGGGGAATTTGGGGACACTTACATGAAAAGACAATAGATCAGTATGACATAGAATGTAAGTGATGTTTGAGAACAAAGATTAGTGTTAGCAGTAGGCATTTGGAGGACAAAATGTGTAGTAGAAGTGAGAAGAATGATTGAAGAAAAGACAAGTGGCCAAGACAATTACATAAATTAGAGAAATGAAAAGTGGGGAGGGCAAGAGCACAGTAAAATCCTAAATGACAATATTGAAAGGGACATGATAGCTCCTGTATAGAAAGAAAAGATGATACGGGGGTATTGTAGTTCTCAGCAAGGCCAACATATTAGGAGACAAGAGGGCTGAGCAGAAGGTGGCACAAGTGTGTAGTTAGTCCAGCATCATTTTGATAAAAGGGATGTTATGTGAAAATGTTGATAGGAATAAATGGAACCTGGTGATCCCAGTTAACAGGATCTTTAAAATAGAGAGATTATGCAAGGAGAAAGCTGGCAGTATATGTAAGGATGAAGGTGGAGGTAATAGAAGATGGGAGATATGTCAACAGGGAAAAATGATCAGAAGAAAAAAGTCAGAGTGCAAGCAATCACTGGTAAGCTAACTAACAATAATATTTCTTGTAGTGAAATTCACCTACTATTAGTGCTAGCAATGATAAGTTAGTTAATAGGATCAACTTAATGGTAGGACAAGAGTGGGTAGTTATAAAGCTAAAGTAAGTCAAAGGAAGTACCTTTGCAAATGGTGAAGAAAGAAATTAGACTAACTGAGGTATATTCAGCCATGAAGGGTTTGAGTAAATGTAATGGTGCAAACCAGGCAGGGGAGAATCCCCAATGTCATTTTTAACAGGGTAGAACAAGTGAGCTTTTTACAAGTCTCAGCTCCATATGCTACGAGTGACTATGCAACAATGTGGTTTCTATCATTTATTGAAAAATAGAGACAGGGTCACAAGGTCTCTGATCTCAGACTAGTGAGAGAGACACAATGGAAGAATAAAGGATTAATAGTCTGTAGTCTCAACATGAAGTGTGCATGCCACCTGTGAAATCTCTACTCCCTCTTGTCCAGGAACCCAAACAAGACCCAGAGTGATACCGAATTTATTTGGTAGCTTTGGCTACCCCTTAACCCAGCCTACACAGTGCCTGAGAAGTTGGCTCAGGTAGTACAAGGTTCACAGGCAAGTGTCATTGTCAATTTTATGCAGAAGGTAGCTTGTGATGGTATAAAGGAACTAACATAATTGAAAAACACCTTTGATTTCCGTACAAATCACGGACACCTTAATTCTGGTCAACACCGATATCTATCCCTAGGAGAGAGACTGAAAGCGTTTGAAAAAGATTTGTTGGCATACAAAAAATTATGAATGGAAAATGCTTATTCAGAGAGAAATATAGAGCTGCAACAGGTTCCGAGTGGTTTATGCATGTGGAAGTATCCCAGTGGTGCAGAAAATAATCTGTACTTTTTGAGAGATCTACATGAATTGTTTGATCAGACTAGGATAGAATTGATGAAGCTCATAATTAAGTATAACAACCAGACTTTAGAATCTCTAACTAAGGGGTTAGAAGAGAACAACAATATCATACAAAAAAGATTTGGTGTCTGATCGTCATCAAACCAATTATGCCAATTTGTTTAGCAATGTGGATAGTGTCGGCAGTGATATTTTCCTATGGAAAACAAAATTAAAAGAGATATGAATGAATATTCCAAAAGGTGGGCTTATCCACTTTCCCTGGGTCATCATGGTAACATTGGTGAAGGAACCAATCCTGAGGCGAGAGGTAGGGAGGAAGTGACATCATCACAAAGGTTACATCAGGAGCAATGCGTACACTTTCAACAACAATCTCCCTAGAAGAAAATATACAGGATTCGGAGAGGTTGTAAAGCAAGGAACAGCAGGCTCATTTTTCGGGAATGGCCACAGGGATTATTTGGAGCAGGGGGCCAGACCGAAGAATCAAAAGAACTGCAATTATCAGTGGAGGAATTAATGGACTTGGCCTTTGATATTTCCAACTAAGTAAGTGATGAAAATGACTGTAACCTGATAAATCTCTATAAGCATAATAAGCCACTTATGTGGATTTCAATTTTGAACATGTGTGTGATGTTAACATACATGAAAGTGTAGTAATGGAGAGTGAGCACATTGATTTGGATGTATTAATGCATGTATTAGAAAATGGGAAAGACAATGATGACCTTAATTTACTGCAGATCATATATAATACTACTGGAGATTTAAGGTGTTTAATTATTCAAGTAAGCCATTAAGTAGTATACACGCAAATCTATTAGCAAAGGGTTTCACCTTTGTTCGGAGTAGAAGAGGGAAAGTGGCTGATACTTTGGATTTAAAGCTATTTACACGCAAATTAAACCTAAATATTAGGTTTAGTAACAACAGTAATAGCAGTGTAAATCCTGGCTAGAAGTTAAAGAAGCCCAGTACCTTCAATCCCCCCATCAATAATCTAATAGGGGCATTTGAAAAAGTTTGTGAAAGAGACATAAGACAGGCATATAGAATGTCACATTTAGAACACAATTACAATTTGAGTAAAATGGAACAAGAATTGTTATTAGAAATAGCTAATGACAAACATATTTGTGTAATGAAATCCAATAAGGGTAATGGGTGTAGTCAGCATGGATAAGGGAGATTATTCCAATGGTATGAACATTTTATTAATGGATGGTACATATGTTGAAAGTTCTATGAATGAAATTCACATAATGTACAGGACAATAGATTTGCTTCTGGAAAATACGTTATATCAGAGGCAGATCAATGAAAAGGAATATGGTTTTATAAGGAATGAACATCCCGTGGTATCTAATATATTTGGAATGCCCAAGATCCACAAGGGGCGAAATCCCCCCAAATTTAGACCTATAGTTGATGGTAAAAGTTCAAAGACTTGTTTTATAGGTAAATATTTGGATGTACATTTGCAAAACGGCCTGGCAATTTTTGGAGAAATTGAACCAAACTGTGATTAGTAATGAGATTATCCTAGTTACTATAGATGTTTGTAATCTCTTTTCTGTGATTCCCCATGATGAAGACCTGACATGGTTAGAGGCTCAGTTAACAAAAACAGGGATATATGACCAAGATCAAATAAATAAGTATGTATATTTTGAGGACCAGTACTACAAGCAGGTAACTGGAGTGGCAATGGGAGCAGCTTGTGCCCCCATTTTTGCTAACTATGTCATGGCCTTTTGGGAGCAAGAGTATATTTTTATAAGTGAATTTCAACAAAGAATGTTGTACTACACAAGGTTCTTGGATGATCTATTTTTAGTGTGGAAGGGTACAGAAGAACATTTGAATTAATTTTTGGACTACATAAATAAGACAGTGGAGTTTTTGAAATTCACATATGATTTTAATAGGAACAAAATTACATATTTGGATGTTGATTTAAGAATTGATTTTGAAAACAACAAATTGGTATCTATGATTTATTGAAAACCCATGTTTTCCAATTCATATTTGGAATTTGGTAACTGGCACCCCTACCATAAAAAAATCCATTATTAAAGGACAATTGGTTCGGGTGGCCAGGATGGTGAGTGATGACATTATTTTTTTGGAAGAGATACAGTTTATAACACAGTTTGTTAAAAGGGGTTTTCCTGTAGATGTCTTGAATTAATTTAGTGAAGAGTTTATAAATAAATGGAAGGAATTTACAAGCCCATTTTAGGGGGAACCGATGTAAGACCAATAGTATCCCCTGTATGTAGAGAAAGAAAGGAAAGGGATGATTTAGGGTTATGTTTCATCACCTCATACAATATAGATTCCAACAAAGTTTCCAATATTATCAAGTATAATTGGGATATCTTACATTTTGGTCAGAATGTGGCCCCAAAAGTGGGTAAGTCACCTACAATTGTTTATAGGAGAGATAGATTATTCAAAAAACATTTTAGAAATGTGTGGTAAAATGGATGAAGTTTATAATAAACCAGTAGGAAATTATAAATGTGGGATGTGCATGTATTGCTCTAACATTTTGGAAATGGGATTGTTTTAATTTGAACGGTAGAGATATTTTTCTAAAGGGGCATTTCAATTGTAGTAAAAATGTTGTTTATATGGCCAAGTGCCAAAAATGCCCAATATTTAATATAGGAAAAACAAGTAGATGTTTTAAAGATAGAATTAGTGAACATTTATTGGATATTAAAAATCTGAAAATGATTAATGCCTTAAGTAAGCATATTCAGGAATGCAATGACCATAATTTTAAGTTCTTGATAGTACAGCAATTGGTAAAGGATTTACAAGGGAGATTACTAGATGTACACCTGGATATATGTGAATTAAAATGACAGTTAAATTTGAATGCAACACAGTATCCAGGTATTAATGAGAATGTTAATGGACCTAAAATATTTTTTAACTTTAATACACTGTGTATACTGTTTAAGAATTTTAGAATGATTGTGTAAGTAATGGTTAATATGGTTTTAATTAGGATAATCAATTTAATAATGAATGTAATTAATGTAATTGGTGGTTCAATATTTAAGGGCTGAGCTTTTGTAAAAGGTTGTTCTGAATAAGTCCCTTATTGGGGGAAGAAAGTGCTAAACCTTGGTTTTACTGTATATTCAATAAAGTTAGCACAGTGACCAGAGAGGATCATGAGAAGTGTTTTTTCCACCTTAGTTCCAGTTAATACTGAACATATCAGTAGGACCAAGTCTTCCCCAGGAGAACAGTGTCTCTGCCACTAAGTGCATGTAAGCTCCTGTGGGATTTTTCTACTCCTCTATTCACAATTTACTTACTGTGTAAGCCGTTGTATTTTGCCTTGCATCAGTGCTCTCCAACAGCATGCACACTGACAGGGGCTACCCCTCTCTTGTCCAATCTGTGGTATCACCATATTTTCCCCACTAGGGGACAACAGAGCTCCATTACTCCCCTCCTCATTTAGCGACAAAGCCCATTCAAGGTGTTTTACTGCTAGCTAACTTTACAGTACTCCTTCTAAGATCTAGCAACAGTTCCACTTAGTGGACTAAATTAAAACTTTGTGCCACTACCCCAGTCCTGTCTATCCACTCCCTACACTTCAGTCCTACCTGCTGTAACCCAAACAACTGTGTTCTGTCCTTAACTGCACTCACTGATACTTTTTCTGCTCCCTTCTGCTGTGGGTGCTCTACCAGCTCTGTTTGACCTTAAGTCTCACTCCGCTCCCCTACCCTACCACAATTCCCACCCACCCTCCCTACCTGTACATTTATCTATCCTTAACTCCTCCCACCACTCCCACTATCCAATCATCACATGCTTCTCCCACCAATCATACTACACCACCTTAGACACACACACAACTAAAATATGTCCCATTTCATACTACACTTACACTCTTCAGTACCACTAGCATTACTAATCACCCTTTCCTACCTTACACAACTCCCACACCCCTTTCATACCCTACCTTCACACTACACAACCATCATCCAACACTCCACCTTACCAGCCTTCTCCTCTATACCCCCAGAACTCTATTCCTCGAACACTGCCCTACTCTATAAGCCCAAAATCCTTCCAATCTTATCCTCACCCAACCTTCCCCACCACCGACTCCCTAACAAACCCACTCTCTACCCCTACCTAAAACCTCATTCCACTGTAGATCTCATAATAGACCTATTCCAAATATCCCTCTCTCTGGTGACATCCATCCCAACCCAGGCCCCAACAACTCCCTATCCAAATAAAGCCTCCCCACATTTTGGCACCCTAAATTCCATTTGCTTCATCACAATTAATGCACAAAACCTATGTAACAAAATCTCAATTGTCCATGCCTGGCTCTCACATAATCACCCTGATATCATTGCCATCTCAGAACCTTGGCTTAAGTCTAACATGAAAGATAACAAAATATTGCTTCCTAGCTACCAAATGATCCATAATGACAGACCCAGTAAGAAAGGAGGTTGGCATAGCCATCATCTACTCCTCCTCCTACACAGTAACACCATTTATAAACCCCATTCCAAAATTCTCCATTTGAGAATTAACCATAGCCCACCTAAAATAAACAGTCATAAAGCCACATGCATAGCCACCATCTGTATTCCCCCAAGCAGCAACAACATTCCCAATATTAAAAGACATCCTCTACTTGTTCTCCTCTAACATCAAAAGAAAACCTTTATCTTTGGTGACGTAAACATTAACTGGGCCACTATCAACTCTCAACCCCCTTCTCAACCAATCAACCTTTTCAATTTCAGCCAGATCATTAACTCAACTACGATGCCTAACAAAAATGGATGTTAGTATCCCATCCTAACCATATCTCAACATCAGTTATTCTCCCTATAAGTGACCACCTACCAACCTTCACTGACAGTCACCCTTCTCCACTCCATAAGCAGCATCACTACATTCAAACCTGTAACCTCTCTAATTTCAACCCACATCTAGTCACAGACTGTCTAAAGCACATTGACAGGTCTGCTCTAAAAAACCCTGCCCCTTGACAACACAATTAGCCACTTTAATGAAATGATTCTGAATCTACTTAACAGCCATGCCCCATTCAGATACAAAAGGGTAAAATCCAACATCTCTCCTTGGCTATCAAAAGAGACCGAACAAACCATGCTCCTAAGAGACAAAAAGTAGAAACAATACTATAACAATAATAATTCAAACAACTCCATAATACCATAAAAGAATAACAACTAGAGATTGCAAATCACATTACACCAAGCTCTAATCTGAGCACTCCACCAACCCAAAAAAGTTCTGGAATACCATCTCTCTCTCCTCCAACCCGGTAACATAGATAACCCTTGCCCTAACCCCAGCCTCACTGACCTAGAAACAGCCAATTCATTTAACACCTTTTCCATGGACTATATAGCCAAATTAACTGTCACCTTCCTACACCCCCCTCTCTCTTTTGACAACACACAACAATCACCCACCTTCAACCTCGACCCCATCCCCACAAGCACAATAAAAAACTCCTCCTCCAGCTAAGACCATGCTGTATTGTCCCAGACAATTTACTCCTACTCTTCATCAAACTATCTGCCAACAGCATAGTCCTGTCAGTCTACATTCTAATAAACAGATGTCTCCAAGAATCCCATGTCTCTTCTATTTTGAAACATGCATTCATCATTCCACTCCACAAAGGAGGTAAAAACTATGACACCACCAATTTCAGGCCCGTTGCTATCCTCTCCCCACTCTCAAATCCTGGAGAAATGTATACATGATCAATTGATGTCATATCTAACACACAACTTCCTTACCCCCACACAACATGGTTTCAGTCCTGGCCATAGCACTATCATTGCCCTTCTGTCCTTCCTTGAATGCATCAGCCATGCTCACACCTCTGGCAAATTAGTATCTACCCTGTTCCTTGAACTATGCAAAGCTATTGACACCATCTCCCACCTCCTACTCCTATCTCAACTCTCCTCTCTCAGCATATCTCTCTCTCTACCTTATCCTGGTTCTCCAGCTACCTCTCCAAAAGACAGGAAGCTGTAAAATGGAAATCTTCTACCTCTGCCTTCCTACTCATGGCCACCAGCATTTCCCAAGCATCTGTTCTAGGCCCCCCTTCTCTTTAACATATTCATCAACAACTACCACCACTCCATCCCAAACACCTCTCTAATTCAGTATGCAGATGATTCTACAATCATCTGCACTGCTGACCCCCCCTCTGACCTACTGCTAAAAACCCAGTCAGCATTTACTAAACCAGAAACCTGAATGCACAACCCCACACCTCGCCCTAAACACAACCAAAACTAAACTAATTATCTTTACACCCTCCAGAACCGTCACCATTGACAATGCCTGCTTTACTATACTAAACCAAAAAAACTCCATTGAAACTGTAATTCATACAAAGCTGCTTGGTGTCATCATTGATGAGCACCTAAAATTCAACATCCATATTCAAACTGCCATAAAAAAAAAACACACATCAAGGGGGCGTGGCCAAAATGCCAACAAGATAGCAGCACTTTTTTGATGCTCTGCCATAAAACATTCTTACTGACAGGATTTTATTAACTTTTCTCAAAATACAACTAAAATGTTTTCTTAGTCAACTATCTTAATACTGTGAACTACTTAGAACTTCTGACAGGAAATTCCTTGGTAAATTTCTTGATAAAATACCAATACAATTAAAATTTCTTCTGTATGTTTGCCTGTCACAGACTAAAACAACTATAAGCCACTCCAAAGCTTCCCTTCAGGACAGATCCATGAAAAAGGAACTTCAGACCATAATTACTAGCATTCAGGACCGTTCTATGAAGATGGATAATCTAGAGATATTTACGGAAAATATGAAGAAAGAAGGCAAGAAACAATTCGATGACTTAAAAGAAATAATTTCTAAACACTCGGACCAGATAGCAGCTATAGAGGAATCGGTGAATGAAATAGATGGAAGACCGATGGAAAATGAGTCAGATAGAGTTCTTATTAAAACAAAACAACCAGGTATTAGAAAAAGTGGAAGATTTAGAATCTAGATCTAGAAGGAACAATATTAGAATATTTGAAGTTCCAGAAAAAATGGAAGGTAGTAATATGGTCCTTTTCCCTAAATGATTGGTTACCAAAAATATTGAATTTACCTGATTTCTATCATTTGGGATTGAAAGAACCCACAGATCCCTACCAGGTTCATCTTTGTCAAAAAAACAAACATTATCAAGATTTATCATTGTAAAATTCTTGTCAACACAAGACAAAGACTTATTAAGAACTGCACTGTCAGGGAATCCAATACAAGTTAATGGAAAAAACATAAGTTTTGATAATGAGTACACAACTACAGTAATGACATAGAGAAAAGCA
Source organism: Protopterus annectens (assembly GCF_019279795.1). Lineage (NCBI taxonomy): Eukaryota > Metazoa > Chordata > Ceratodontiformes > Protopteridae > Protopterus > Protopterus annectens. The sequence continues at coordinate 661,281,632 of NC_056743.1, read as the reverse complement.
GTTGTCCTTTAATCAAAAATCTAAAGAATGCTAACATTAAAGCTCTGATTATATTCCCAAATAGAATCAAAATAACTCTTAGAGATGGCCAGAAGATTTTCAATAATCTTGAGGATGCAACTGAGTTTGTAAAGAAAACTTACTAGATGCAATTGAAGAAATGGACTTTTCCCTACCCAGCCTGAAAAGACAAGCCACAAATGGTAAATTATCTACAAATGATAAAACTAACAAAAAGCTCAAGGGCAAATAATATAGAAACTCTCCACTTACAAAGACGTCTCTGTCAGGTTTTTTCTTAACACCATGGGACTCAAATAAACAAGGTACACTTTTTCATATTCTTTTAATATCTGAGCATATGCATAAATATATATATATATATATATATATATATATATATATATATATATATATATATAATATTAACATTCTTTCTTTATTTTCTCCTTTCTATTTGCCTCTTTTTTAGGTTCATAGGTAGGTACTAGGCTATTGACCCTAGGGCCTATATAAGCGTAGCCTAGCCAAATGGTAACCTGGCTTTTGCCACCCAAGAAAAAAATTTTCGTGTGCCCCTGTCAAGCAGAGCCACAGAAGTGATCCGGGGGTGAATTTCTTATCTCCCATCCAATCATCAAGATTTTTCTTGAAGAGTGCTAATGAGTAGCTTTGTTTGATATAAATAGGTAGTTTGTTCCAGAGTATGGGAAGTCTCTGGGACAGGAATCTATCCCTCCAGCATGTTCTGTTTATTGTGTTGACAAGACTAGAGCGTGTAGCTTGGGGGGATTGAGATTTCTTTAAGTGGAGCATGTCCAACTGCTCTGGGTTTGACATAGCTTTGTATGTTAGGCAGAGATCGCCTCTGAGTAAATGATATGCGACAGAGTAAAGCTGGAGTTTTTTGAGACAGTCTGCGTAGGGCATCTGTTTGAGGCTGGTAATCCTCTTTGTGAGGTATTTCTGCAGCCTTTCCAGTTGTAGATGTCTTGTGAGGTACATGCCAAAAGGGGCATTGCACTCTATAATGGGTCTAATGAGTAATGAGTAGAGGGGAACAATGACCTTTTTTTTCCTGGATGAGAAACCTTTTGTGATGAGGTGTGCCACATAGAAGGATTTCCTGACTACTGTGGCGATGTGATTATCAAAGGAGAGGCTACTGTTCACCTGTGTCCCAAGGTCTCTTATCACACTTTTGGTGTTAAGTAGACTACTGCCTATGTAGTAGTTCATGGGTACAGAGTTTTTACCAAAAGGGATGACAATGCACTTTTTGGCATTGAGCTTGAGGCCATGGCTTTGACACAAGGCATCTGTCTCAGTGAGGCCTTTTTGTAGGATGTCCACATTGTTAGGAGTTTTGATTATGGCTTCTAGTTTGCAGTCATCTGCGAACTTTGTTAGCCAAAGACCTTCTATGATAGCCTGTACTTCAGAGTAGTAGATACCAAACAGGACTGAACCCTGTGGTACTCCACTTGTTACTGGTCTGAAGTTGGATTTAGAGTCTGCTACTTTCAGATTTTGGGTTCTGTCAGTGAGCCAGTTGGCAACCCATCTTCTGACATAGGGATTTATGCCTAGTTTACTGAGTTTATCTATAATTCCAGAGTGGGGGATGGTGTCAAAAGCCTTGGCGAGATCTAGATAGGCTGTGTGAACCACCTTACCCTCATCTACAGCTTTGGTGACCACTTCAAAGAAGTCTATCAGGTTTAGGAGACATGATCTGCCTTCTACAAACCCGAACTGGGTAGGGTCCAGAGTTTGAAGATTACCAATGTCATTGTTTATAAGTTCCATGATGATACGTTCCATAGCCTTGCAGACCAAGCTCATCAGGCTAATGGGGCAGTAGTTCCAGGGGCCTGTGGTGGCTCCCCCTTTGTGGAGTGGGATAAGCATTGCTGTGCACCATTCAGTGGGCAGAAAGCCTGAGGTGAGGCTATGCTTGAACATGGTACTTAGGTAGGGTGCCAGTTCGTTCAGTAGTTCATGTAGAATGCAGCCTGGGGTGTTGTCAGGTCCCATGGATGCTGTGTTCTTGGCTTTGGAGAGTGTTTTATTTACCTGTGCAGCCGTGATTACAGGAACTTTGCATTCTTCTGGTATAGAGATGGGCCCTTTAGGGGGAGAAAGAAGGGTAAAGTTAGCACTGAACTTATCTGCCAGGATGTTGGCAATATCAGTTGGTTCTGTATATTTAGTGCCATTGTGGTGTAACTCAGAGCAGATCTGAGTGTTGTCATTGAGATTCTTGATGTAGCTATAGAATGCTTTGTGGTTGTCTTTAGAATCGGTGGCGATTTTGTTTTCATAACTAGCTTTGGAGGATTTTATGAGGGATCTCAGCTTCTTACTGAGGCTGACCATGGAGTTCCTCCAATCATGGGATTTTACTCTTTTTTTTTTTTGCAACAGTTTCTTTCTTCTGTTGTAGAATTTGTTTATGGAATGGGACCACCAGATTGGCTTTCTTTTTCCTTTCCTGTCTCTTCCCATTAGTTTAGAGAATATAGTAACACACATGAAAATTGCTATATTAAAATATACCAATTGTTATAAAATTTCCATTAAGAAATTAAATTGGAGCAGCTTTAACACACTATAATAGATATTGCAAATACAGACTATAGAAAAGTTAAATTACTGTACTATGTATCAGCTATTGTTACAGTTTCTCCCCTTTTTGCATGTCTCGTACAAATAATCATTTAGAATTGTTAGGAGGCAGAAAGATAATTTTCTAATAAAATAACACACAGCCTTCAATTACTATTAACTCCTTTATCTATATTTACCACTGTTGAAATGTGGAAGTTCATACTGAAAAGCAAGCTGTGATGTGAATGGGACATGTAGTTCTCTGTTAAATATGGCAGTCACTCTTTATTAGTCTTTAGACTGTTTTAATTAGCATATAATGTTACAAAAATAAATAGTTCTAACTTATAAATAAGACCATATACTATAAAACTAATGATTTATCTAGTAAAATTAAAAAAATGGGAGTTAAGGGAGACATTCTGAATGCTTAGATGTTGAATTTGCAAACAAAAATAACATGGTGCTTGCATTAACGTTTTTTTCTGTTTTCTTTATTTACATAGTGTCTGAGTGCATTGTAACATTTTCACAATGCTTCTGGTGCAAGCTAAATAATCAGATTGCCTTCACTAGTTACTTTGTTGCCAAAAATCCTAAAAAGCTTCACTAGAATGATGTCTCGAGTGCTGAGTTCAGTTTTCATGCACGCAGGACCTAATCCAGTAAAGCAGCAGTGAGACTAGACACTATGACCTTTGAACTCTCGTTAGGTTATTATGAACATTTGCGATGAAAATGAGGAAGAATTACCTGTAGCAACCTATCTGAATGGAATTATAAAGTACATAAGCTTATTTGCTGTATGTAAGTCTATTTGCCTAGCGAATAAAGCCATAAAAATGCCGCTTTCTACTATAAACGAGCAGTTTTTCACAGGTTTAAATAGAATGAGCAATTCAAAATTAACTCACATTTATCACCAGCCAGCACAGATCTATTAAGGACAGGGCCGGCCTTAACTGAAACGGTGCCCTAGGTGAAGTACTGCTCTGGCACCCCTTAAGCCCCACCCACACCAAACTCAAGGAACACCCCTATTAGAGCCACGCCCACAGATTGGTCACTCCCACAAATCCCACTCCAGTTCTTTCAATGTTTAAATGCATGAAAAACCAGTCATACTGCAACAGACACCTTTTAGTGTAGTTGACTGCAATTGAAGGCTGAATTTTCCTTAATAAACCTGCTTGATCTGTTGCTAGTGTATAAGACTGAGATTGTGACAACCTCAGGGTACAAAAAATGCATGTGGATTTAAAGACAAGATTCTTGCCTGAACACCAGAATGTCTGTAAACGACTTGAAATTAGGGCTAAATAGAAGACTGTCACAGCCGGATTGATGTCCAACTATTTTCCTTCATGCTGATACAACATTCTCATGATATCAACTCATATAGAAGCCACATGCCTTGCACTTTACAGATCCTGTAAACAAGCTCTTCAAGTATAATGCAACGTTTGCGTTTCTTGTCCTACAATGAATAAACAAAGGCCAGCTCTTGATTATGGCAATTCAGTCGTGCTACCAATAAAGTGATTCACATGATTATAGGCTACTGGCATGGAGGCCCTAAAGCCTAGCCAAGAATTTCACCCATTTGCCAAACAATACACAATGCTGTAACTGTTCTGAAATCTTTATGATTTACTTTAAAATACAAGAATGGCAGTGTGTTTTATCATTACTCCATTATAAAAACTGAAAATGATATGGGAGCATTTCTGCATCAATATTATCAATTAAACAATATATCATAATTGCCTGAAATATGGAGTTCCATAATGCTGACAGTGAATGCAGCAACAAAACTAACAAATATATCTATGTCTTTCTATCTCTAGCTATATCACAAAGACATGCATCATAAGCATTTCTCCCCAGGCCGCCACTGAAAATTGGCCTCGGAATGATACAAAATAATCCATATTGCTAGACAAACATTTCTGCCATCAGCAGAACCACCACAACAAGCCACAGAAGTTCTGGGCAGGTATTAAACTCCTCCACCCAGGACAATCCACTAATCCAACCCCCTCAGCCCCTAGCCAAAAAGCGCCAGAGTCCATTGCCAACACCTTCAATAATTTCTTCACAGAAACCATCTAGGCCCTTGCTAGCAAACTTAAACCCACATTACCCTAATGCTAAAACCCTTAAACTCAGTGACAATCTCCTTTAGCTTTCAAAAAGTTCCAACTTCTCTCATTACAGCCCTAATCACAAAACTCAAACCAACCACCCTTTCAGCTGACCTCTTCCCTGCAGACTACCTGCTGATGTCATAGCATACATACCCTGTCACTATTTTGATGACCAGAACCATAACTGAAGCCTCTGTCTGGAAAATATTCCATGTCATACCACTCCATAAAGGTGGCAGCTCCATTGAACTGTCAATCTATAGACCAATAGCTATCCTTTCCCCTCTGGCTAAAATTATGGAAAAGTGTATCCATAAACAACTCTTACACTAACTTATTCAAAATAATTTTCTGGCCAACTCCCAGCATGGATTTAGACCACAGCACAGTACCACCTCAGCCCTCCTCTCCTTTTCTAATGTCAAATTCCAACCATAACAAACTATCTTCTGCCCCGTTTCTTGATCTTTCCAAGGCCTTTGACATTGTTAACCACCAGTTACTCTTGCTTACCCTAATTCAGTAGGCAAAACCAAGAATTTGCTCCCATCTGACCTTACTCTGAACCCCTCCCTTAATCAGTTAAAAAAAATCTAAACCAGTATTTTAAAACTCACTGGTTATGTCTTTGCTCTAACCCTGACTAAAGCCTCATCCACTTCCATATCCCTGCAATTTTATTCACAGCAACTACCCTCTTACACTAAAAGGTTTAGAGAAACTAACATCTTTGCAGATACTCTGTGTTTAAGCTGCAACTATAGGTTTGATAAGAGAAACTAACATATTTGTATACATTTCTGTATATAAACTGAGACTAATTTGCATGTTAATACATTGTTTGTGCATATACTGTAACTTGCTTGTCTTTGTAAGTTTGGAGCTTTTCTTCCCTGGCCTCTGCTGAAAATGGACATGTATCCAGTCAGACTATCCCAGTCAACAAACTTAAAATATAATAAATAAGATAAAAATGAGCAGAATATTTACATTTTGCCACAGCAAAGAAGGACAAGAGTGCTAAACCAGGAGTCAATTTGCAGTTGCCCGTACATTCAAATAATGTTTGAAATGTGCACGATCTATACCTTTCTCTATTTTCTTTGTATAGAACCACACCACAATGATACACTGCTTTTTATTCTGTCTTAAAGCATGTGAAAATTCAGTAAATCCATACTCAGGAATAAAAATACTCATAGCGTTAGGAAATTTAAAACGCTTCTCATTATTAAGTCTCACTTCGCTTATTAAGTACCCCAGGTAAGTATCAATTTCAAGTGAGATACAAGACTGTATGGCCAAGAAAGTCAAAAACAACTCATACATCCCAATGCAAAACAACGGTAACTAAAGGAATTAGAAAAAGCATGGCAATATTCTGTCCAGGTAATGTTTACAAATTAAATTACAACAGCTAAAAGAACAGCAACAATAAGTCAGTAGTAGACAACTATATAATGCCCATAAGAAACAGATAACATGTCAGCAGAAAATCACTGGTATGAGCCCATCAGCATAACAGATTGTCTGATACAGTGCATAAAGGCACATCACCTCCAGGGGTTCAACGCACTCAGCAAAGCCTTCTGTATACATTTAGTATATAAGAAAGCATATAACAAGATTCCTGATGCACTGAGCTATGTTTTTTTTCCTTATTTACTACATGGATTGTTTTTAAACTTCCTGGAAAAAAGAAAATATTTTGACAGCTGCTTGTTTATCAACATTCTGAATATAATTAGGAAAAACATTAAACAAATAAGAATGCAGTTCTTAACCCTGACATTATGCAGCACTTGTCTCATGTCAGATTTTTCTTTGGTCTAAAATAGCTGTTAATTTTAGACTTCAGTTGGCAAATTTAGCTGCACAACCTTTAAAAATACTGTATGCAACTTCAGCAAAGCATTCCAACACACTGAGAATAAAAGTTACCATCTACTTTGGCAGTGATTTGAGGTGTGTGTGAGAGAGAGACAGAGAGAGTAGTCTTACATATGAAGTCCTGTGCACCCTTGAAAGCTTGAGAAAGTTTTAGCTGAAATATGAATGTTCATCTTGCTCCCTGAATTTATCTCTAAACAGTTTGTAATTACTCTTTATCCAGCTACTATTATTTATTTCATTAAATGCATACCTGGAACTCAAACAGCTCTGTGCGGGTTTCAGAGAGATCTGTGTATTAAACAGAAGTTTTCTGGATGCTAGGTTATTCTTGTTAAATAAAACCTTAGAAGAAATCATGAAAAAGCTTATCCCATGGAAGTAGTGAATTAAAAATGGAAGTATGGCATTTTACAACACCAAGAGGTTAAATAACTTTGACTTCTAAAACTTTTATCTTTCTAAAGCATTGCAAGTAATTGCTGATAAATGTTCTTGACTAAGGAACATGACATAATAAAATGGGCTGGAATCCTAAAAAAATCACTCTCTAAGCAAAGCACTACTCTGAGCTTTCTCTTGAACTATCATGGCTGTTATATATTCTGTGCAGGTGATTTGTAAAAAAAAAAAAAATATGAGAGTCAAAAACAAACTGCTACAGAAAGAGCGGTCATTTACATAACTAAACGCTAATATGTCCAAAACTGGAATGTTTTAATCCACTTATATACAGATTTTTCAGAGAAGAAACTGTTATCACTATGATAAGAATGTAAACACTTTTCCCACTAGGCATTTACATATTAAGAATCAAAAAATCAAAAAGAAGCAAAGATAGCTCCACAGAAAGGTACAGCAAAATAAAGGAAAAACTCAAGAAGCAGGAACTAAACGATAACTAAAAGTGCGTTTATTCTGTGCACCATTGGTCTTATCCAGGGTGGTATTCACACCTCTGGATGACCTCCATTGTAAATTGGTATCTCAAAGTGTAGGACATCTGTCTATAATAGAGGTTAAACTAAATTGGCCTCTCCCATCCCAGCTAGGATTGCAATGCACATACCTCTGAAGTTCCATCACATTACAGGTGCACAGCTACTCTCCAGCTCTACACCTCCCTCACCCCCCCCAAAACATTTCTGTTTGTGTTGTTTGGATCAGTCCCTGGGTGGGACATCGTTCCCTTGTAAAACAAGTGCACAATAACAGTACATGAAATCAATATGGAATGGCTGTAAAACTACAAATAAAAAAATAAACTTCCAAGAATTGGGCGTGATGTAAATATCAGGTGTCTGAGGAGGTCGCTGCACATACTGCTACCACAGTTTCTATGCTACATACCAAATGCCTTATCAGTCTCCAGAGAGAGAGAGAGAGAGAGAGAGAGAGTTTTTCTACTATTTGCTGTTTCTTTAGTAAAACTTATGATAACCCTTCTAAGCTGTTGTACTTTTATCTCATTACTGATCCTAATCGAGTCTGTTTTGCCTTTGGTCCCCCTTACATAAGAAAATAAAAGGCAGATTAATTTCACGTATTGACTAAAACTTGAGAAATTTCTACAGATGCAGACGTACTCACTCAAACAAGCATGCATTCTCTTACACTATTTTCTTTGGCACATATTTTGCTTTTTCTACCATCCATAAACGAGTACTGTGCTTAATGAGCAGTACTAGTATCTGTGTGTAAAATATTATGCCCTGCTCCCTAGTCCATTATGGAACAATTTTCTATGTGTATTCAATCCCTGAAGTTTACAAAGCCCCAAAATATTTTTCTGCACAGTAGTAGGGATTCATAGTCAGCAAAGTGCAAGTTGCTCTGAACAGAGAATGTGATTTATGTTTCTCTAAAATAATATAATTCATACACATGCATAAACTAGATATCACAAGACCAATTTAAATAAAATGAACATGACTATGAATTGCTTATCTGAGCACTTGAAAGGACTGCTCAGCTGTGTGTCAAATCACCTTGCACTCCAAAGTAGTGCTGGTACCTAGTAAACTACACAAACTCAAACACACTTTTATGCAAATTAGCAGAGAGTGAAACACATCCACACTGACCGACACAAACACACACATACAATAGCAGCACAACTTGCAATCTGTATTTACCCCAGCAGCTATTGTATAGAGAGGCTAAGTAGGAAACAGCTTCTGTACATTGCAGCCCTGATCTAGTCAGCGTCCTCTGACGAGTAGCCAGGGCAACAGTCAATCACAAATTTATATCAGTCTCCACACCACAAACATTAGCCAAATTCTACCCTCCCGTTTGATGAGACAAGGAAACGCACATCTTGAATTTATAATGTTTCATAACACACAGAAGTTTACCAGTCAGACAGCAAAGAAAAAAAAAAATCAACGTCCAACACTCACTTAAATGAAGAATCACAAAATGAAGTCAAACGATAAAAACCAACAGGAACGTAGTTCAGCCACCAAGTTTATTCGAAACAAACTGCACAACAGGCTCACCAAATAACTAGGTTTAGACTTCCTCAGATTGGCATAGCCTTATATAGTGCATTCAATTAAACAGATAATTAAATTCCACAATGAGTTAAAATTAATCAATTAATTAATTACATTTTATATTATACCAAATATTCATATATCATTGATTGCATTTTTAAATATAATTTTATATACAACACAACATATTCAATTAGGTAACAGGTTTTAATATACATTTATACACATATTGTTTTCATGTTATTTATATTTATTTATATTAAATGGGTTTAATATATATATAATTTTAAACATAATATAAATATAGTATATATTTTAGTTTAGATTGACTCATACATTAGAGGTATATACCAAATGTATTAATTAATTGATTAATTTTAACTCATTGTGGAATTTAATTATCTGTTTAATTGAATGCACTCACTTAAATGAAAACTCCACCTTAGAACTCAAAATTAACACATTTTTTTCATTGTATCTTTGTTTTTGCTCTATTTTAATGCCTCAAAATAACTCCAAGTGCTTCTTTTACAATTTTAATATGTTTCTCTCAAAATGGAGGATGATGGTGCCTGCCCTGGTAACATGATCTTATTTTCTTGTTTTCCTTCCTTTTTCCCAGAATACATTTCAAGTCCTCTTTATATGACTCATGCCAGACATAAGGAAGTGGTGCTGTTTTCTCATGCCATTAAAATATAATGGCAGGACTGTGAAGCACTGTCATCTAAACACACCTTCTGTAAAAGAGCTGCTTCTCTGTTTACCTGACTGAGCCGCATTTATCTCTCTGACAGAGCTTGTGCTATGCTATAAACAGCTGTTAGCTACTTGCAGCAAAAGAAAGCATATAAAAAACTGTTTTTTGTAAGAGGAATCTTTTGTAGTCCTAACAAACTTGATAAACCCTCCCCCATACTCTTATGCCAAGGTGTGAAAACTCACTGCGGTAAATGACTCCTTGCTGTACATTTAAAAGTGACAAGTAGTAGGACTCTAAACTTAGTCTGTCTGCTACTTCCCAATGCCTTCAGTGTGAGGATTGTTCTCTCATGAATGACTGCAGACTTAAACAGCTTTACTAGTTCCTCAATTATTTCTGTCATGTTCCCCCTCCTTTTTTCTATTTCATATTTATTTATACTTTGATAACCAGGAAAGTAAACTGGTTCCAGGATCCTTTTCAGCCACAACATAAGCTGCACTGGCAAAGATAATAACAGTTATGAAATGCACTTATCAATACAAATAACAAAATACTGACAGAAAGACATTGACCAAGATTGCATGTGGAAGACATAGCCAGTGTGTGACCAAGTAAATCATTGAGCAAAATGTACTAGAATGTATACATTAATAATGCTTAACTATATTATGTTTATTATAAATTCATTGTATGCACACATAGTATTATGTGTTTCTGTATATGTATATAAAGGGCATATGTAGAAAAGCATGTGTGTGTGTATGCATTTAAACACAGCTAAGTACTTCTGATTTCCTTTTCTTAGTGTTATTAATGCAAGGACACATAATAAATGTATGTTAAAGTAAATTCAGCTGTATATTATGGTTGCTCTCTGACAATGCAAGGACTAACTCAGTCGGTAGGAATCTCTTAACATGGATCTGCATGTATCAGATATGCATCCCCCTCTGGAAGGATGTCACACAAAGTATAAAAGACCTTTTTATGAACATTATCAGTGCACCTAGTTGATAGGGTTGCCACCTGACTCACTCTCTGCAGTTCTGTCATGTGTGTGTGTGTGTGTGGGGGGGGGGGGTTGAAAATGGTAAATGCATTTATACTTTACAAGAAAAAGTATTTACTGACTTTTCTCTAAATGTCACAGAAATCTTTGCAACTACTCGTAAGTTATCACAAACTGTTATAAATAACATTTAAAGCTTAGAATTTCAATACTGGGTTGCTGCTTATGTAAATTTGTCAAAAGAGTTGACAATTTCCTTTAAACCTCTGACCTAATTGCTTTGTCTTGCTATGAAAGGGGAGTGTTAAGTTCTCCTCCCCTCTGCAATAAAAGCAGTGGAAACAATTCCACAGCTTTCTGTCTTTTTTTATATCAGCTGCTATGTTCCTGACAGCAGGATTAATTGCCCACCTAAGATTGACAGCAGTACCTGACAGGGTAAACTACAGATTTAACTGTGTCTATGATATGTCATGAAGGTGGAGACTAACTTCTCTGCAAAGTATGTGAGAAGTTGAGTTTAAAAAAAAGTAGGTGGGCTTTCCCTTCCTTTGACTCCGATGCAAGGAAATAAAAGTTTTTAAAACTACAAGCAGACTTCTGGTACATACATAATGCTGGAACCATATTGTAGGGAGAAAAGAAACCCACCAATTGAGTTAAACTGCATGAGAGGGTGGAGTGTTCCTTTAAGCTAACCCAGCCTAGAGCAGGAAAATACAACAAAACAAATTCAGGAAATATATTTTTATCTGGCGTTGCGAATGTGTGGCAATTGCATGCATGAGAGAGCTGCCTGCTGCATGAATCGACTTATCTTCAAAAGCCAAGCAAGAGAAGCAAACAAGGGACACCTGCAAAAAAAAATGCGGAAAGCGCAGTTGGTAGCCTGCATGGTGTAGATGGAACCAGTCCGCCGATAATCCACACCAATGTCATCCAGTCCACAGATCAGGAACACAGGAAGTAACGACAGCCAATAGCTATGCCCACCTCTATCATCAATGAAGAAAGGAATGAGAGGCGGGTGTGAGCTGGATTATATTATATACTGTGGATTGGAGCAGTAGTCAGGGATGTGGGGGTCGGCGCAATGCTACAAAGGGCGGGTGCAGCTACAGCTGAAAAGTGGAGAGAGAAGTAAAGTTAACAAAATTGCACCCTTTATGGTGCCGGCCTTACAGCACCCTAGGTGGTCACCTAGTTTGCCTATGCCTAAGGCCAGCCCTGATTAAGGATACTTATATAGGTCTGCAAATAATTTCTATTCAAAATATTGGAACCTCTTAATAAGCAAGGTTTAGATAGTAAAAGTGTGATGTTCTGCTGATGCAATGCAATAAAGTCAGAGATTGAGTATTTTGTACTGGCATACTATAATAACCAGTTTATATATGCATATAATGTCTGATGCAATGTCTGAATTACAAACATAACTTAATTGGTGCCTATAATGAAGTTAATGGAAAGTAGACATATCTAATTATACCAATATTATTTTTTTCTCTTCTTCTCATAAACTTGAATGGAATGCTTCATGAGGGAGGAGGGGGAGAAAAGGGAGGAAGAGAGAGATGGGAGGGAATGGGACAGAGGAGAACAGAGAAAGAAAAGGGAAAAAAAGAAAACAATACTGCATCTAATACGTTCTTTTTGAGAAAGTGATATTCACAATAGAATTGCATAAAAAATATATTTATAATAGAAATTACATAGCATAATCTATGCTTTTTATGAAGAGAATAGAATGATACTTCCATTCCGTCATTTTAAAGGTGATTTGTGGTGATCTCACTTGTGCTTCTTGTGACAAAATCAGTACTTGTCCTTTACATGTTAATGACATTCCTACATGTGTAGAAAGGATAAAATTGCCGAAGAGTCAAAGGTTATGTATGATTTAGCTACTGATACCCTTGGCACTTGTGGGTCTGCCCTGAACACATCAGTGATAATGCATGTCTTTATATTTAATCCAAAGTTGTAGGTATACAAACACATAGAGTGTTGTTTGGTAGATACTGCGAAAACAGATTCTTTCATGCAGCATTGTTGGTAAGCATGGAATGTTTTGATAATGAAATGATTTAAAAGAGGAATTAATATGGAAGTAAGATTTCCTGTCCTTGCCTATTTAAGTGGTACAGTGTGAAATATTTTCTGCTTAAAAACCTTAGTTTTGGCCGGCTAAGAACTTGTTGTATTCAACTGGACGTATAAGAAAATTTAAGTACCTTTATCTGCACTTTTTTTTTTCAAAAAATACAGTATTTAAATTGATTTTAACTGTGTGGAAGGAATATTAACTGATCTGGAAGTTTTGACTCTGCTCTTCAGTTAGTCCCACCCACTCTCCCTGTTTTTGTTTTGGTGTAAATCTTAGTGGACTTGCAACTGCCCTCCCCTCTTGTAAATTTGCGTTTGGATACTCCTTCTGGGCCCATCTCATTTGCTCACTCAACTGAGTGCAGTGAGATCATATTCTGATTTCAAGCACTCCTACTGTATACAAAGAGAGCATCTGGGAAACAGAAAAAAAAAAAAATTAAGCTCGTTTCCTGCCTTTCCTGTTAAGTGGTATAGACTATTTGTAGGCTTCTGAGCCCCCAAGCCCTTCTGTGTTGGAGGGAAGCCTTCTAGCTTAGTTTTTTTTCTTATAACTAGCCAGTTTTCTAGTTTCAGCAGTCAAATCTGTTTCTTTGATCTCAGCACTTGTTCAGAAAAAAAAAATCATCTGCTTTTACTGTACTTGTGTTTCTACCTACTTTTTTTACTTTTGCATCATCTTAAAAGTACTCAATTGTATTTATTACTGCTTGGTGTAACTCATTCTAAGCCTTTTGGTTTAAACACTTGGGCTTCGGACCAGTTGTTTTGCACTGAGAGGGTTTGTGGTCTGCACTGTAGTGGCAGAACAGGTAGCTTACATCCTTCTAGGTTGGGAACTGCTGATTGAGGGCTCAGTGTCTGTTATTCTAAAAGTGTATTAATTCTGGTTTAAGCACATGGGCTTTCAGGCCAGTTATTTTATATTAAGAGGGTTCGTGGTCTGCACTCTTGTGGGAGGAGAGGCTGGACTCTGCCCTTCTGAGCTGGGAATTTCTGGTTAAAGGCTTATAGTGCATGCATATCTGAACTGCTTCTTACTGAAGTTGGTGCGCCTTGTTTGCTGTGGAATAGACTGGATTCGGGCCTGCTGGATCTAGCTTTGTTTGTGTAACTTGAGCACTAATCCAGGCATTCTCTAAAGTATTCAATTGTATTTATTACTGCTTGGTAGTAACTTGATTAAAGTGTAGCTATCATTCTAAGTCTTTTGGATTAAGCACTTGGGCTTCAGACCAGTTGTTTTACATTAGGAAGGTTTGTGGCATCCACTGTGGTGGCAGGGCAGGTAGCTTTCATCCTTCTAAGTTGGGAACTGCTGATTGAGAGCTCAGTGTCTGTTATTCTTCAAGTGTATTAGTTCTGGTTTAAGCACTTGGGCTTCAGGCCAGTTATTTTACATTAAGAAGGTTCGTGGTCTGCACTCTTGTGGGAGAAGAGGCTGGACTCTGCCCTTCTGAGCTGGGAATTTCTGGTTAAAGGTTTATAGTGCCTGAATATTTGAACTGTATCTTACTGAAATTGTTACACTTTGTTTGCTGTAGCATAGACTAGATCCACGCCTGCTGAATTTAGCTTTGTTTATATGCTTGTTATTTCCCTGGAAAGCTAATTCCATCTAATACGCGGCTTCTCAGTGCTTCTGTGGATCACTAGTGATATCTGCATTGCTTACTGTACTTATTTCCTTGTTTCACTTGAAAGAAAGTTACTGTTTGTCGTTTTTGCATTTAAGTTACCTGTAACACATTGCACTTAAGTTACCTGGCACTTGCTCACTAAAGCAATTATATAAGTCAGCACTAAAAATTAAAAGCACTACACCCTCACTCCCGACTTGCCCTTGTTTTCAATTATTAAGGAATTCCCAATATTATTCTAGCATGTCCAAAGGTCAGTTGTCAATCTCCTCTTCGGTCCAGCTGGTGAATCTGGGAATCTTGAGGCAATGTTACAACTGCCTCATGTACACAGACAACCCTCTCCTCCTCCCAACAAATTCCAACCCATGTGAGAGATGCAACCATATAGCCAAACTGGAGGCTAAGCTCTCTCAACTCAGTACTGGCGTAACCAGTCAGGAGGAGAAGGAAACCACACTCACTACAATTCCAGTCTCACATAGACCTACCACGACAGCAAACCAAACACATAATCACACAAAAACATACTCGGAGGCTCTAAATAAAGATCTGCCTAAGCAGCAGAGACTTCCAAAGCAGACACCCAAGCAACCGCTACCCCAAAACAAAACACGTGCAACAGATATCTCACAAAGCCAGTGTGCCAAACAGTCACAGCCCTTAAGACTAAACAACACACCTGATACACTTGTAATAGGTGACTCTATCGTCAGGCACACTGAGGTCCCACTCACCCGGCTGAACAAGGAGAGGGTCACGGTGAGCAGCCTGTCGGGCGCTAGGATACACCACATAACACAAGCACTCAGGTCACTCTAAGGCAAGTACAAATATGACTCAGTCATTGTCCGTGCTGGTGTGAATGACCTGAGACGTACCTCCCTGGACTACATGAAAAGAGACATAAAGGAGCTCTCTGAGCATGTAGCCCAGGCCGGTATGACCCTGACCTTGAGTAGCATCTTACCCTCACCAAGAATGATGCCACAATATGAAGACAAGATGATCAATTTCAACAATTGGCTTAAGTACTGGTGTCATTCAAAGGGGATCCAATGACTGTCAGCTTGGGATGATATGCTCGACAAGCCACGATGCTTCGCTAGGGACGGCTTGCACCTGTCACCCCTGGGCTTTCGGATATTGGCAAAGGCTCTTGCTACCCCCATAGTGCCTTTTTTAGGCAAGGCTCAAAAGACAAACCCACCTCCATAGGTATCACAAGGGATAAGAAACTAAGAGTAATGCTACTCAACGCCAGAAGTCTAAACCTCAAGATGCACGCACTCAAAACTCTCCTTAGCATGGAGAACATCAATATCTGTGCAGTAACAGAAACCTGGTTCAGGGTTCCCGAGAGCACCCCAGCACTACCAGGTTATACCTCATACCATGCTTTTCAGCCCCAAAACTTGGATCGAACCACAAAAGGAGGGGGAGTATCGATATTCATCAAAGATACCCACACCTCCAGGTTGGTGGCAAAGCACGAAGCATCAGAGACTATCCATGTGCAACTAACAGTGGGTAAAACTGCCTTCCAGTTTATAGCCTGCTACAGACCACCCTCCCAAACCCAGGAACCCCACTTGGCCTTCCTGAGAACACTGGAAAATATGAAGGTCTCTCCAAACACCATTATATTGGGCGACTTCAACTACCCAAACATAGACTGGGAGCATTACTCTAGCTCCAACACCCTAGCCCAAAGATTCCTAGAATTTATAAACTCAAATGCTATGGAACAACTTGTTACCACTCCCACAAGAGGGGAAAACATACTGGACCTGATCATCACCAACATGGGAACTCTATGCTCCAGATCAGAAGTGTAACCCTCACTGGTAAGATCAGACCATAAACTAATCTCACTGGATATTCACATCCCGACCCCACCCCCTGCCCAGAAAACCACAGTGAAAAACTTCTCTAAAGCAAATTTCACACTCCTCAAAACCGAGGTGGAATCCTTCAAAGTCCCCGGGCCTGTGGAAAATATGGCCCAGACCACAGAATCCTTTATAAACGCATTCTATGAACACCTTCAGGAATGCATGGATCATGCGATCCCAAATAAAACCAAGACCCAATCCTCCAAAGGCAGACGTCCTGTCTGGTGGACCCCAGCCATAAACAAACTATACAATAGAAGGAGGAAGCTACTAAATGATAGAGCAAAATCCCAAAAAGGGAAGGCATCACTGATCAGTATTAGCAAAAAACTACGGGCACTCATAAAATTGTCTAAGGCCAGATTCGAGAAAAAAATTGCACAGGACACTAAGGATAATCACAAGGCTTTCTTTAGTTATGTCAGGAACCTGGGTGGTAATTCCCAGATATGCTCAGAATTAGTCCAAAATGACAAAAAATACACTGAACCCACAGACATTGCCAACATCCTAGCTGACAGGTTCAGCACAAACTTCTCCACCCCCCTCCCCACCAAAAGGGCAAATATCTATCCCAGCAGAGTGCTGCCCCCTGACATCTCAGATGCTCAGATAAGAGACGCCCTCTCCAAAGCAAAAAACACAGCATCAATGGGACCAGATGGTGTCTCAGGCTGCGTCCTACATGAACTCCAAGAAGAGCTAAACCCAAACATAAAACTACTGTTCAATCTCAGCCTTACTACAGGATATGTGCCCAAAGAGTGGCGTACAGCAACAGTGGTCCCTCTCCATAAAGGTGGTGCCTCAACGGATCCTGGAAACTATCGCCCCATAAGCCTGACTAGCTTGGTCTGCAAAGCTATGGAAAGGATCATCATGGACCTCATAAATAAAGATATTGGGGACCTACAGACACTGGATCCTACCCAGTTCAGCTTTGTTAAGGGCAGATCCTGCCTCTTAAACCTGGTTGATTTCTTTGAAACAGTCACCAAGGCCATTGACGAGGGGAAGGTGGTCCACACAGCCTACCTGGACCTCACAAAAGCCTTCGATACAATACCCCGCTCGGGCATTATAGATAAGCTCACCAGCTTAAATATAAACCCCTATGTCACTAGATGGATTGCAAACTGGCTCAAAGACAGAACCCACATGGTTAGAATTGCTGGAGCCATGTCAGACTCCAAACCAGTTACAAGTGGTGTCCCACAAGGCTCAGTCCTGGGACCTCTTATTCGGTATATATTTCTCGGAGGTATAGGCCAACACGGAAGGACTGTGGCTGACCAAGTTCGCAGATGACTGCAAACTGGGCACCATAATCGACTCTCCAGCCGACACAAGCATCCTCCAAAAGGGCCTCATAGAAACAGACAACTGGTGCCAGAGCCATGGCCTCAAGCTAAATGCCAAAAGTGTATAGTCATCCCCTTTGGCAAAACAAAGTGCCCACAAATTACCACATAGGTGGTAATCCATTAAGTACAGAAGAAGTAATTAGGGACCTGGGGACCCAGGTTGATAGCAATCTCTCATTTGACAACCACGTGGCCAAAGTGGTTAGAAAAACATTTTATATAGCCCACCTAATCATGAAGGGATTCACATCTAGATCAGGGGAGGTCATCGTGCCTCTTTACTCATCCCTCATCAGGCCCATAATTGAGTACAATGCCCCTTTTGGGATGTACCTTACCAGACACCTGCAGCAACTGGAAAGACCCCAAAAGTACCTCACCAAGAGGATCAAAGGGCTCAAACAGATGCCATATGCTGCCCGGTTAAAGAAACTCCAGCTCTACTCAGTGGCATATACCACCTGTTCAGAGGCAATCTGTGCCTGACGTATAAAGCCCTGTCCAACCCAGAATTAATGGACATGCTGCACCTCAGAAAATCCAAATCCCATCGAGCTACGCGCTCGAGAGACTTGAACCTCAGCACTAAAATAAATAGGACATGCTGGAGGGACAGATTCATAACCCAGAGGCTCCCTTCATTCTGGAATAAAATCCCAGTCCAGGTTAGGCAGAGTCCCTCATTGACTCTATTCAAGAGGAATCTTGATGAGTGGATGGGAGATCGTAGGTTTACCCCGGGTATCACTTCTGTGTCACTGTTAGACAGAGGCACAGTATACTAACCTCGAAAAAGGGCATAGCAAAATAAATTTAAAATGGGTGGTGAAAGCCAAACACATTCTGGCTAGGCTTATAAATGCCCTAGGGCAGATAGCCTAGTATGAACCTATGAACCTATGAAGGGATATTTTGAAGAAATTAGTTAGTGCATACCATATGAAATTCTATACATTTACTTATATGGATGGTCAGCAAGTGTAAATGTAAGCCTCATACTGTTTATGCTCTGTGGGCATATAGAGAGGAGAAGAAATATCTTATTCAATTAAAATTAAAATATTTCGATATTCACAACAGTTGGAGGGAGAAGAGGAAACAATGTGGGGAAAAAGGTAGTATGGAATCGCTTGCTAAGGAGGAGTTCAGATTAGTTTTCAATGTTGCATCATAGGAAGCCATAGCATCTGCGCCTTCGGTATATAGCTACTTAACCATAATACTGAACATGTTCATGCTTGGTACAAAAACTCATAACGTTATATGTATAAGATTTTATCATATACTAATATTTGATGCATCTTTCTTTCGTTCCTCATGATGTTTATATAATGTTATATTGTTTTTTAGCAAACATTGCTATGAAAGGTTGTTGACAAATATATAGTTCTCGCTGTTTTCATATGAAATGTGTTTAATACTAGACAAGCTGAGATTAGGAGGCAATCACACTTCACTCCTACATTAAGTTTCAGTTTTAAGTACAAAATATTGAGAGATGTATGTGTGTGTGTATATATATATATATATATATATATATATATATATATATATATATATATACTTTTAAAACAGACTCCCTTGTATAACATACGTATGAGCCTTTTTTAAATTATTTTCTTATTAGTAATGAGTAACAAATGCTCAATAGCTGATAGATTTGGAGCTCCTGTCATTTCAAAAATAGAACGGCTTATGTCATTGTTATTAGATACTTTATTTTATGTTCATAATTGACCAATTGAGGTTATTGATATGTAATTTAATGAGTCCCCAAAGGATTGTTAGCTGTTCTATACAGTTAAATAGAGTGATCTTATATTGATATACTGTGCTATTCTTTAAACCTAGCCAGAAGCGTTAGGCGGATATTGATTAACGATTGTAGAATGGTAGAAGCTGGATTCAGTGATTCGCTCATTGAACCAGGAATATCATATTCCATGTTTGGAGTTGTATATAGTTATGAATGTCTGTTGGTTATGTTTAAAGTTATATTTTTGTCCATAACAGAATTTATGTTGCAAAAATGGGTTTTCAAATATTCATGTATATAAATGTTTCAATCAGTACTAATAGCCTTAATAATAACATAAAAAGATGAAGTTTATGTAAATATCTCAAAACAAACAAAGTGAACATAGCTTTTATGCAAGAAACTCATGTAATAGAAAAAGATGTGAATAGAATGTTTTTTAATGGTTATGTAATACTTACTAAATCTCATTTCCAGACCAAGAGAAAAGGGGCACTGTGATCTTATGGAAAAAATCCCTTCCTGTACCTAAAATAATTTATTCATATTCAGACAAAAATGGTATTTTGAATATGATAACATTAGAGTTAAATAGAAAATATATTACTTTAGTTAATGTATACTGGATATCTGGCATCGGTGCAGAAACAGCAAATAAATATCTGGAATTAATTTCAATTAGAGTGAAAGGAGACATTATTTGCGCAGGAGACTTTAATTGTATCCTCTCTGAGAATGACGCTACTAAAAAGGGTAATTTTAGACTGTCAGCTACAGCTAAGCTAATTAACGTTATTAATGCTTCAAATATGAGGGATATTTATATCATAAGAGAGTCAAAATCCCTCCAATATACACATTACTCCTATAGATTTGGCACTCAAGCTACCATAGATAAGATATATTTTACCAATGACTTAATATCCAAGATACAAGAGGTTATGATCAGGTCATGCCCACTTTCTGATCACAATGTTATCCTCTTTAAAGTACATATAACCCCTAGAGATTTAATTTTTTGGCAGAGATTACCCGCACATATTACTAAACTAAAGGATTTTAGAGAACGGCTATTAAGAGAAATACAATCTTTCCATGATACCAATGATAATAACGACACTTCTAGAGTCATACTCAGGGATACGCTAAAATCATACTTGTATGGTAAAATTAAAAGTCAGTATCTAAATAAAAGGAGAGAATGGGATAAGGAGTTAACAATACAATCAAAAATCGATACATTAAAAAGAGCATAGAATTGAAAGACATTACCAGAACTTCTGAAATAAAAAATGAACTTGATGTACACAGAGATTTTGAATCATAAAGTAGCAATAAATCTAGAGAGAATAAAATTACAAACTTATTCAACCAATCCTAAAAATATGCGTAGGCTTGCAGTCAAATCCAAAAGCATAATAAACAACAGTCATATTAAAGAAATTATAGATAATTCTAAGAAGAAACCAAAACATATAACTGACATGAAAGAAATATTAGAGGCCTTTAGAATGCACCATGAAAAAGTGAATAGCACCATCTCAGATAACACTGATAACATTCTAAAGGACACATTTTTGAAACATAACATAATTAATAAATTATTAAAGGAACAAAATACTACACAACTTAAACCAATAACATTAAAGGAACTTAAGGAAAGAATTCAAAACATTAAAAGTAATAAGGCTCTAGATCTTGACGGCCTAATAGGAGAAATATATAAAATATATAAGATACTTGTAGAAGAGACTCTAGTGATTTTAATAGATGCTTTAGAAGAAGTCAGGAAAAATGACAGCATTTTCCCTTCATGGAAGTATGCCATGATTTTTCCCATATTAAAGCATGGCAAAGACCCTAATCTAGTGACTTCGTATCGCCCTATTTCTCTTCTGAATATTGATTACAAGATTTTTACATAAATTCTAGCAGATAGATTAAATTATTTTTTGTCAAAAATAACAACACATGATCAAACAGGGTTTATCTTGCATAGAAAGGTCAAAGATAATGTAATTAGACTTTTAACCCTATTAGATTATGCAAACAAAAAGAAAAAGGAATTAATCATTAGCTTGGATCTGGATAAAGCTTTTGAATTCTATAAGTTGGACATATTTATTCAAAGTATTAAAATATATAATTTTTCTTCAGATTTTATAAAAATTAAGAAAATTATATACCTCTTCTATATCATACATTAAAATGGGAGCTTTTTTATCAGGACCTCTTAAAATAATGAAAGGCACCAAGCAAGGGTGTCCCCTATCTCATTCATTATTTGCTATATCAGTGGAATCCTTAGCTATTTATATAAGAACTAATGACAAGATAAGTAGTTTTCATATCAATGCAAACTATAATTCCAAAATCCAGCTTTTTGCTGATGATATCTTATTAACAACTGGGGACATAGACTCTTGAATCAAACATATTATAAAATCTCTACATAATTTTGAAATTATGTCAGGTCTAAATTTTAATCATAATAAAACTGAAACTATTTTACTGAACAAAAAAACAAGCCCTATTTTGGAAAAATATACTAATTTTAACTGGGCGAATACTATGTTTAAATATTTAGGGATATATATAAAAACAAATTGGAAAGATACTATACAAATAAATTAGACAATGTTAATAAGTACTGTCAAGGACCATCTAACCAAATGGAATAAAATGTTTTTTTATCATAGAAGAAAGGTTAACCTTAGTTAAAATGATTATATTACCCACAATTTTATATGTCTTTCAAACTATAATAGCTTCTCCTTTCATAAAATTAATGAAACAACTGAATTCCTTATTAATTAGATTCCTATGATTTCCAAAAAAAAAAAAAAACAAGAATTAGTCATGCATGGTATTACAAAAGTTGGGAAGAGGGCAGAATAGCTTTTCCATATTTAGAATTATATGCAGAATCAATCATACTCAATGTCATAAGTCAATGGCTAAATTATAAATACACTTCTAACTGGAAAAACTTGCATAAAACAATATTAATAGACAACAATAATATATTTTCTGAAACAGAAAAACTTTATATGGTCATAAAAAATCTTTGTTATAATGCAAATAAAAACCTTCTCTGCTCTTGCAGATTACATAGTCAAGAACTTTAAACAAATAATGAACAAAGACTACAAAATGAACAAAGACTACAAAATGAGAGATCTTTTATTTTTAATGTTTCCTATTGCATTTACAAAGAAATGTTTGGATTCTTACAACATTAAAAAAAAATAGGAGAAATGAAAGATAATGGTTTAATATTTTAGTATCAATTTCTCGACTCTACTTATATTCAGGAGGCTAATTCCCTTATAGCAAGATATAACTTAAATCAAAACAACTGGCTAAACATGCAAACATTTAGAGAATACATTGTAAATTAATTCAAAATAAGTCAAATAGTAAAATCCACACCTAGACCCAAAATTTTACCGCTCTTTTGTGAAATGAATACACTATGCAATAATGATGCATTTTCAGTATCAAGACTATATAGGGCACTACGAATGGACATTCAAACCTCTGATGAGACTCTATGGAATTACAAGGAAAAGGTTAACAAATTCAAATTTTCAGAATGGGAGAAAATAATAATACTCAAATCAGTCAATAATACTACATCATCTCCCTTTTGGAAAATCTACACATGGAAATTCATTCACAAAAGCTTTTTTACTCCTCATTCAGTGGCACTAATGTCAGGAAGCACAATCTCTAAATGCTGGAAATCTGATGAAACTCTATGTGCAGACTGAGCACATATGTTTATGGAATGTAAAAATGTTCAGGCAGGAATTTGAAGTATTGTGGTTGGATAAATGTGAAGTGACTAACCCACTGTTATTATATAATGCTCCAATGCTGGAGTATATTCCAAGCATGCACGTACACCTCCTATGGTTCCTCCTAGCTATTGCAAGAAAAACAATTACATCGAATTGGAAAAGTAAAAAGGTTATTTCATTTGTGGAATTTATATCAATGGCCAAAATTGTATGTCATAGAGAATTGTTGACTATATCTTCAAGAACTTCAATAATGACACATAAACAACTGGCTTGATTAAAACTTAAAAAGCTGTTAGATAAAATGTAAATGTATTGATAAAAGTATATCCCTGTTATGGAATATGTATATATATGTATATAGTTAGACTTATTTTCATTGTTCAATACTTTTGCTACATTGTGCTTACAAAAACCAATAAAAATGTTGTGAAAAAAAAACATCAAAAATTAGACCTTCAATAACGACATAATTGCTACCTCACCCCCTAAACCTCAAAGGCCCTAGCCTCCTCCTATCTTCTCCCCTCTCTCGTATATGGTGCTCCCCTGCTCACCAACCTTCAACTTCGATTACAGTCCAAACTAGAATCCTGCTAAAATAAAATAAGTAAATTGGCCACAAACTCCAAAAATTCTTCCCATCACTGCCTCTCCCACCAAACCCTACAATGGCTAGAGCTACCTAACTACCTAAACCTTCTAAAACTCA
Organism: Protopterus annectens; assembly: GCF_019279795.1. Classification (NCBI taxonomy): domain Eukaryota; kingdom Metazoa; phylum Chordata; order Ceratodontiformes; family Protopteridae; genus Protopterus; species Protopterus annectens. The sequence goes on along the minus strand of NC_056743.1, from coordinate 661,257,496 downwards.
CCACAACCCACAAACTTATCTTCAGGCCATCCAGCTATCCTGCTCTCTCCACCACCTTAACCCCCTATATTCCAAACCGCTCACTACGATGTGAAAACCAAAACCACCTACAAGTCCACAAACCTTCCCAGCCCCCAGGCTCCTTTCTGCTGTCATACTTCCTAGCCAAACTATGGAACTCACTCCCTCCTCCATTCAAACTACTCCAAACCTCACCAACTTCAAATCCCTCCTACACTCCTACCTGTCCTCTAAATGGATTTGCCTCTGCTCTTTCCCCACTTGAACCCATTAACCTCTCCCTATTTAACACCTTCATTCTAATTATCACCACCATCCTACCATTATCCTAACACATAACTTTACAGTTACTGCTGGACTGCATTTCTACCCTCATTTTGTTACCTGCTGGACTATGTTTCTACCTTCATTTTATTACCTACTATTTTATATCTATGTCAATACTGTTATTCTTGTCTGAAAATGATTCAGCTATGGAATTCCCTGCGTGCATGAATCATTTCCTTACAAAGTTATTTGCTTACTGCCTCTACAACCAATCTGTACCAGAAGCATCTCTTCTTATGCAATTAATTATACCCTCAGCATGGACTATATCCTATACCTGAAAGGCATCACTAATATTCGTTCTGCACACCCATCATTTTATTAATGTACAAATCCTACCTCTGTAAATGTTTTATCAAGTTTTACTGTGCTTACTGAATGTATATTTGTGTACAGAATATTCATCTGCTATTACTACAGATACTATATATACATAACCTTGTTTATCTCTTCATATTTTGTTAATTGTACTTTGAGCATGTATTATATGTCTGCTAGATATGCATGTTTATTATTGTTAAATATTTGTTATTATTAATGGAGTGTTTCTTCCTGGGCCTTCACTTAAAATGGGCTCTTCTTGGCCCAGTGGACTTCCCCGGTCATCAAACTGAAATAAATAAAATAATAAACAAATAAATAAACAGGGCTGTGGGATGGTATAAAATGTTATAAAAGTGATCATTTCAGAAGGTGTGGCGCCAAAAAAAAAAAAAAAAAAAAACGATAAAAACTGTTGCGGATAAGCACAAAAAACAAGAGCAATGAAACTAGACTGATACAAAGCAGATGAAAACAGCCTTAAAGGAAGTTGGAAAGAAATACAGGAACTGGGAAGATATAGGAAGAGGTTAGTTATATAGATGCCAGAAACTGGGCAGCAACATACATTAAAAGGCAAAAGGAGTAATAACGAGCAGACATTAAGGAAGCAAAGCTAGTCTACTTCCGATATGGTGGAAAGGAAGAAGGAGAGGAGAGAAACTGGAGAAAAAGTGCAGGAAGGGCAGAGCCCTGAGGATAAGAGTAGGTGAAAAGTCTAAGGAAATATTTTGTGTCACCAAGGAAACAGAAGGAAGAGCAAGCAACCTGTCAAGACAAGTTAATAATAAGTAAGGACAGACATAAAGAAATAATAACTGAGGAAGTATCAAGGACACTAGGGCAGGGGTCGTCTGAAGAAGAGCAAAATCCCAACAATGATTTTAGAAAGAGCTGCTAATCTTTCACTAAATTAACTTAAACCTCTGGTAAAATGGCTTAACAGGTCACATAGGAAGGGTGCAGTCACTTATGATAGTGGATGATCACCTGTTGGTTTTGTCTAGGAAGGCTGAGTAAGAAGCAGCTTAGGGAGCTGCATATCCATGGGGCTTACTCTTCTTCTTCTTTCAGCTTTTCCCAGTTAGGGGTCACCACAGTGGATCACCTGTCTGCTCATGATTGGCAGTGGAGTTTTACGGTGTCAAGTTGCAAGCCCGGTGCTCAACCTTCCACAGAAGGCACACACACATATGTGCTCACACCTAGGGCCAATTTAGAGTGTCCAATCCACCTACGTCATTCTTTGGGATATGGGAGGAAATCAGAGCACCTGGAGGAAACCCACGCGACCACAGGGAGTTCATGCAGACTCCACACAGAAGACACCCCAGCCGAGGATCGAACCAGCAAATCTCTTGCTGTGAGGTGGCAACGCTAACCACTGCACCACTGTGGCTGCCCATCCATGGGGCTTACTCTACTAGTAGGAACTCTACTAGTAGGAAAAGCAGTGAAAGCTAAGGCTTACTAGGTTCCTTTCCTACTATTATGTTTCAATTCATTGCTTTGTTGCATCTGTTTTCAAATTAATGGAATTCCTCTCTTATTCCTTATATTTTCCCAGGTTTCTGTTTAACAATATCCCACTTATATCTGGAATACATTTCTAGTGTTTATATACAAACTACATTTAAATATATGTCTAGATAGTTTCAATATTGCCTTGCAAGCATTTGCTGTATTTTTTTAAATAGACATTGATTGATTTGTTTTATTTTATTAACCTATATTGGTGTATCAAGTAGCATTGACACCTTACAGCAAGTTGTTTTCTGCTCTGATTCTTGGCTGAGTTGCTTTTGGTGCAATCTGCATGCCCTCTCACACCTACATGGTGTTTCCCCACCTTCTAGGTAAGTTGGCGGGTCTCCAAATTGCCTGTAGGTGTGCAGGCAGTAAGAGAGTCAGTGCAAAAGATCAGTGCCCTCTGTAGAACAGGTTTCAATGACCTGTAGCAAATGATAGGCTGGTCAAGGCTCTGGAATCCCTGCAACCTTTTAAAAGATAAATCTGGTTATCAGAAATGGATAAGTGGATGGATTAGCCTACTATAAAGAAATGATTTTTCAGCAGAGGTTTAAGAAAAAAAGATCCACAGTGAATACAAGTACTATCAGTAGCACAGAAGTTAAAACGACATATTGTTGAATTTTAACGGTGGTGTACATGCACAAAATAGTGCCACAAAAGGTATTAAAATGGGATAGCTGCACTGGCATCCACTTTCAGAACCATAGCATATATAGCAGCACAGTATGAGTGTCAAACCCTACAGATGAAGCACATATAGTAACACAATACTGCTCCACCAATGGGAACAGGTGTGTGGCCAAATCATTGTGTGGAAATGAAACCAGCCACTATCATGGAAAAGGAAGCAGAACACAAAAAGGGTATACAAGATGAAACTGGAAAAGCCCAGTAACCTCCTATGATCAATGAAGGGATCATATCCTCTATGTCTGTTCCATTATAAACTACTCTGTGTGACTTTGTTAAAGTACATATATAACATCAGTACCTGACCTGGACAAATAACTTCACTAATAATGTTCACCTAATGTTCTGGTTAGTAATTGAATCTCCACTGCACTGTAAAAGAAGAAATTAGGAACTTGGTAAATATGCAAATTTAAGAAAACAAAATGTGCTTGCATATATCAATATTGAAACTTAAAATTTCCAAGACTTCATCAGATATGCCACATACAATTCCCCATCTACAGTACAAGCACAGTCATTTTGTGAATCCCTGGTATGTCACTTGCACATGGTTCATAGGTATAGCAACTTCTCTTTGTGAATCACACCAATATGCAGAACACATTCAGTTGTTAGTGTGCATAATATCTGAATTGGACTGCATGCAAGATTTGTAAATATAGTAGAATTTTCTGTGTGGTTGCTCTTTTAAGTGAGGTCTGTGGAAAAGATGATGGGTCACTGTAGTGTTTGTATTAAAGTTCACAACATTAGCTTCAATCTAGTGGTGGAGCATTTCCTTAGAACTCAAACAATGAGCAAATGCTCTGAGGTCTTTCCAGTAATTGGTTGTTAATGAAATGATGATTTCAGATGATTTAGAGGACTAAATCATCAATGTAAAGAACAGAGTTGGATAAACATAAGTCACATTGGAAAAAATTAATGAAATTGAGGAAGTGAAGTTGTTGTGCAATTTCCCCTGTGGTACTCTAGTAAGAATTGATGCTTTGGAAGACATCTCCGATTCAGTTTGATAGCAAGAGTCCAGTATAAAAGATTACTGCTAAACCAATTGACTGCAGAGAAATCAACTAGGGTAGCAATGAGCAATGATTGACTAGGTCAAATGTTTTGGAGTAAGTCCAGAGTCTGAGAGACAAACAATTCACTTCAAACACAAAACCATCCACTACCGAGGAATAACAGCTATGGTTAAACTGAAATAACCACTTTATTACAGGAAAGATTAAGCATTTTTTGTCTGTATTAACCAAGACTTCTTCAGAATCAGTCATACCCATATCTGCAGCAGGTCTCCAAGGTGAACAGCTACTGGCATGTTAGAACATGTAGGAAAGGGAAGTCAGCAAGCCAGATACATGACTTTGGGATAAGGATTGGTGGGGTTACACACACTAAGCAAGTACTTTTACTCCCTTAGTGAAAATGGGGCACACACTACCCCCATCACCATGCCCCTCTTCTGTTGAAAATATTGCCCTTCTAAGTTAAGGCAAGACTCAGAGAAAGCTCAAAGAGCAAATCTGTGAACACTTCCTAGATATAAAAAACAATAATGTAAAAAATGCTTGAGCAAAACACATATAGGCTAACCTTGAACATTTTTTTAAGTTTTTTGGGATTGGATTGCATTTTAAAGGATCCTAGAGAGGGACATTGGGGGGATTGGATAGAAGAAAGAGAGTTGCTATGACAACTCAGACTCGATGCAACAGTATTTCTGGGCCTTAATGAGCAAACTTCAATTGCCAGTATACTAAGATTAAGATTGTACATAGTTTAATAATATGATTGTTTTTAAGTTGATTGTTTTGTCATATTACAATTGTTTTGTGTGTAGGTAAATAATTTTAAACTTGTTTTGGTAACCTACAATTTTTTTTGTTCAGATGTTTTATCATTGGTTGTAGTGAAACATGTGACTTGGGTAGAGGGTTATTTAAATTTAGCTAATTTATGTCAGGATTGATTCTGAAGCAGTCTTGGTTAATACAGGTGAAATGAAAAAGAAAAACTGGAGCTTTGGATACCATGTCTTAAAACTTTAATAGACTTCAGTAAAAAGTTAAGCGCTTTCATGGAAAACAAACCCGCGTCTTCAGACCATGTAAAAAGTTACACAAACCACTCACATATATATAAAAAATTCAAAAAGGCATTCTCCAATGAAAACAATCTTGCAATCTAAAAACACAGCCCACTAGAACAAGGAAATAGCCAGTAAAGATGTGCTGTATCAACACGCCCCTTTAAAAATAAGAATATTAAAACAGTGGCATGGGAAACTTATCAGAACCAATGGTATCATGAAAAAGGTACACACTTCTCTGACATTTAAATACTACTGTTTAAGGCACCGAGATTTAAGAGCCGTCTTCAAAGATACCCGTTCATTCATTCTTGTAAATACATTTCCTTTCAAAAGAAGTATCCATTTTCTTTCTTTCTTTCTTTCTTTCTTTCTTTCTTTCTTTCTTTCTTTCTTTCTTTCTTTTCAGTGATATTCTTAAAGTCTCCACCCCTCAAATTTTCAGACACTAATTCTAATACAAGAAACTTAAAACTTTGCCTGCTTCTGTTCTCTATTACATGTTGAGCTAATGCACTCATACACTACTGATTACGTATGTCCCCCATGTGTTCTAGAATCCTTTCTTTAAACATTCTATTGGTCTTGCCAATGTAGAAAGCTTTACACATTGTGTGTTTAGCATAATATATTAAATTCTTGGTCATACAATCCGCATAAAGATCGAAACTAATTTCTTGCTTAATTTGTGAGTGTACCAGAGAGGTACAACTCCAAATATATTGACAAGCCTTACATAGTCTACACTGAAATGTCCCACATCTATCTGATACATCAAAAGGAATCTGTTCAAAATTCTTATAACATAACTGTTGCTTCAGCGACAAATTATTTCTAAATGAAAACAGGGTTTTTTTCATCTAATACTCCTGAGATCTGAATTAACCAATAAAAGTGGCCAATATTTCTTAATAGCCTCACAAATAATGTTAATATTACTTGAATACATAAGGAGAAGCCTATCTTTTTTAGAATGTTTACTCGTCTGTTTAGGTACTACAGCTACTTCTTCAGCTGAGTCTGAAAAACACAGTCTCCCTACCATATCACAAACAGACCATAACTCTGCTAGACTTTTGTCTACATCATGTACAGTATACCCCCATTCCAAGAAATGTGTCTTATAGATGAAATATATATAACAATGTTTAATCTTTCCTGTAATAAAGTGGTTAATTTAGTTTAACCACAGCTGTCATTCCTTGGTAGTGGATGATTTTGTGTTCAGAGTCTGAGAGAATTAAAAAACAATACTTTGTCAGTGATGAAACCATTCTGGCTTTTAAATCAGATGCTGGGCTTGAGGAGGCTATCAAGGGTTCATTTACATATAGCCCTTTCAAGAACTTTGACAAAGGTAAGGAGAAGAGAGGTGAATGCAAACTTTAGTTGATATTTGTAACTTTATTTTTAGTAGCAATATAGCAAGGGTATTTCCCACTACACAAAAAACCTGCTCTGATTAAGGAACAGATTAATGAAAATGTGAACTTGGGGAAATTGTAGTCTTTGGAGTCTCTAATAACTATGGAAAACAGATTGTTTCATTGCTGCCATGGTTGAGGAGTGACTTCAGAAATTTGTCATCAGCTTTTAACAGAGATTTTTCTGACATGCGAGTGGTAGGTTTCTGAGGGAGAAGTGAGACAGGACATGATACAGAAAATGACGTTGGGGTGATTATGTGATGAGTTCAGTTTTTAAGTCATCTGAAGAGATGGCATTGTTATTTGGAGTGATTTGGGACCTGCTGAGAATTTTAATTTCTGAGATTTGGGAATACTTGTGATTGCTTCTTGTTGCAATAATGTGAATTTTAACTTCTAATGTGCTTGTTGGAAATTCATAGTGATTTAGACTCAACTGTTAGCTCTAACATCCAGAATGGTTAGCCTTTTCTCTGTTTTTTATCAGCTGACAAATATCAGTTTGCATCCAGGGAGAATTAAGTTGGTTTCTTGCAGTGGTGGATGAGAGGGAAGTATTTGTTTTTTTGTGTGTGTGTAAAACATTAGGAAGGAACAGGAAATATTGGGTTCTTGAGGGAAGCTTGTCTTTTTTTCCCCCCAAAATCTCTTTATTTCAATTTTCTTTTTTCAAATAATAACAATACGGTAACTCAAAAACACAAATAAACAATACAAATACCTATCTAAAGAAAACAGTCAACAATCTCGTTCTGAGAAAATTATACATATATATTGTGTGTGTGTGTGTATATATATATATATATATATATATATATATATATATATATATATATGTGTGTGTGTGTGTGTGTGTGTATATATATATATATATATATGTACACAATATATACACAAGATGTCACTACATCGTCAAGTAAAGTATGAGAATTCTTATGTTCATTTGGTCTCATAAGGGATAGTTAGAATGGGGATAGTCTATATATAAAGTAAAAATAGAAATTTAACCATTTATTTGCATGTTTAGGGAAATATTTAGTTACACATATACTAAGAAAAGGGAGAAGATGCAAGAAAGACAGGTTATACTACATTCATTTCTTATTTAAAGGTTAGCTTTTCATGACAATTTGTAGGCAAATTTTATTTGTCAAGAATTATATCTAGCAAGTAACCCCAATATTTTTGGTAATAGCATTTGTTTTTTGTTTTTGAATAAATTAATTTGTGAGATGAAATATATTTCATAGTAAGATTGCTAAAATTTTCTCATGTAGTTGGTGACATGACATTCCAATTCTTTGTAATAAAGAATTTAATAAGGGCACACATCGTAATAAAGACATGTTTTAATATTTTTGGGAGTTGATTGATATTAATGTACAATATAGCTGTCTCCCAAGTAAGGGTTGATTTTTCATATCCCATCTTCTCTAATCTTACTCTCAAGGAACACCATAAGTTTTGTATCTTAGTACAGTTCCACATGACATGTAAAATATCAGCTGTTTGATCTGGACAATGGGGATATATAGGCGAAAAGTTAGGACTGAATTTATTTAATTTAGTTAAGGTATAATATAGATTGTTATTTACCATAATTTGTGTATATAACAGCTTCTTGAAAGGAATGAATTTGATTGTATTTTCAATGGCTAGTTCTTATTTTCTTCAGTCAGTGATTATTATTTTCAAACTATTGGCAAATGAAAAATCAAAGCATTCTGATGTTTTGCACTCATTAAAATTTTATAAGTCCTAGAAATTGTTTTCCCATTAATTGCAAGATTTTCAAGTATTAATTTAACTAAATCAATGTTCTGTAAGTTGGTGTGTATTTGTGAGAATTTAGCATTTTTAAGATGATGAAGTTGGTTAAGGATAGTACTATATTTCATAGGAAGTTTGAGTTCAAGTCTCATTTGCCCCATGTTAGAGTCTTTCCGTTGGTCTATATCCCATATTGTGTAGTCTTTTATCAGGGGGTAGTTTGTTAGATTTACTAGTTTATTATTTAATAGTAAATTAGGATTTAGGTGTAATGGTTGTATAAGGGCAAAAGTGCCAGCTAATTGCAATGATTTAAATAGTTTGTGTTGTAAGAATCATGTTTTTAATTAGTGGGTGTAAATTCTCCATGTATATGCTAGCCTGGTTTAAATTCAAGAATGGTAAGGATTTTATATTACAGCGAAGGGATTTCAACTGTTCATACCAGATTTTGGTACACTGGGGTGTCCAAGTATTTATACATGAGCCATAGTTTATTATTTGTATTAGTCTGTATACAGTAATTATACTATAGTAAAGCTTAAAATCAGGTAACCCCAATCCCCCCTTATCTTTGGCAAGTACAAGTTTTCTATATTTAATTCTGGTAGATTTGAGATACCATAAGAATCTTGATATACCTTTTTCCATGGTAAGGAAGACGTTTTGGGGAATATTTGAAAAGGTAGCATTTAATTGAAAGAGTATTCTTGGTAGAAAATTCATCTTGACAACACTAGCTTTTAACAGTAGAGACATATTAATGTTCTTCCATCTATCTATATCATTTTGAATACTAGTCCATGTAGTTTGTAGGTTATTGTTTATAATATCTTTGAAGTCTGAAGTAAATATTATTCCTAGATATTTTATCTGGTAGTTTATTTTGATCTCACTCATAGGAAAGTACAACTATTTATGCCCTATAGGATTGAGGGGAAATACGTGTGACTTGTTTAAATTTAAATTATAATTTTAAACTACCGAGAACTCATCAATAACTTTAAGTATTTTTGGGAGGTCAGTAGTGGGGAGTTGGAAGTATATATTTAAGTCATCAGCAAAGGCCGAGTATATAAGATTTGTATTGTGGATTCTGGGAATATGATGAAAGTTTTTTTGTGAAATAAACAGAAGGAGGGGTTCTAGATAAAGATTAAATATGTATGGTGAAAGAGGACATCCTTGTCTTGTACCATTGGATAAGAGTATAGGGTTAGTTATAAGTTTATTTACCTGTATAGTGGTAGAAGCTTTCTGATAGAGAACCTGGATCATTTTAATGAATTCTTGAGGAAAATCATATAAAGGCAGTATATTAAAGAGAAAGTGTAAGTTTACTCTATCAAAAGCTTTATTTACATCTACTGTAAGGGCATATCTGGGGCATTTATCCCTATTAAGTAGTCTTACAATGGTATCTAAAAGGAGGGTGTTGTCACTTGTTTGCCTGTTTGTCATAAAGCCCATTTGTTGTTGGGAAATAATAGAGGGGAGTATATACTTAGGTCTGTTTGCTATAACATGGGCTAATATCTTAAGATCAGTGTTTATGAGGGCTATTGGTCTATAATTTGCTGGATCTGTTGGGTCAGAATGCGGTTTAGGAATCAACACTGTCTTGGAGTTATTTAAGTATTTGTCTGTTATACCATATTGTATTATATAGTTGAAAACTTTTAATAACACTTTGAAGATAGGTTCCATGAATAGCTTATAAAAATCTGATGTGTATCCATCAGGCCCAGGGGATTTACCTAATTTTAGTTTGTTTATTGCAGCTTTTATCTCTTTTAAATGTAACGGTGATTTTAAGAGTTTCCTGTGATCTTCTGTAATTTGTGGAAAGTTTATATTATATATGAAATCCTCAAATCTGTCTGTAGATGATGATAAGGGTATATTGTATAATTTCTTATAAATATCTTCAAAAGTGTCCACTATATCTTGATCTTTATATTTCACCTGTCCTTCATATTTTATTTCTTTGATCCTAGGAGGTCCACTTTATATGTTAATTAGTCTAGCTAGGAATTTTGATGGTGTTTCAGCCCATTCTGAATATTGATATATTGACCTTAATTCTAAGAAGGAGATATTTTCTAAATAGTGTTTGTGTAATTGTTTTTGCCAATCAGTTATTTTTTCCTCAAGTCCTTTAGAATATTTTTCCGAAGTTCTAGTTCAGCAGTGTTTATTTGACACTCTAGTTCATTCTTAAGATTGTAATACGTTTTTTTGAGCCATGCTGATATTTTAATAATAATACCCCTGATGACCGCCTTGGTAGCTGCCCATTGTATGTCCTATGGAATTTGATCAGATATAAAATCATTCTGAAGTTGGGCTAGCACATTCTGAATTTCTTGTGTCATTTCTTGGTTTTGTATAATTTTAGGATTTAATGTCCAGGTATTGAAATAGGAAATATTTTGTTTATGAGTTTGAAAGTTTATTAAAAGTCTAATTTTGGAATGATCTGAAAGAGTTCTAGGTGATACAGCATAATTTAATTTATTAGAAAGGAAATCAAGGGAAATTAGAAAAGCATCTATCCTGGAGCAAGTTTTATGAGTGGCTGAAAAGAAAGTGAATCTTGATATTGTTTTATCATATTGAAATTTAACATAAAGTTCAACTAGTTCAAATGTGTTTTGTAATTCTTCAAGTGGTGTAGTGGTAGATTGTGACTGTCTTTTTTATTATGTGATCTATCCTTATCTAGATTTAGTAAAGCAATCCAGTCCCCACCTACAATAAACAGATGATTTGGGTATTTGGCTAATATATTAAATATTTCATAAATGAAGAGCTGTTGATTTGAGCAGGGGCTATATATATTAAGAAAGAGTAATGGTTTGTTTAAAGTATGATATTCAGTAGTAAATAATACCCATATTCCCTTTGAGTCAGCTTCATAGGAAGTAATCTCTCCTTGGAAGGATTTATTTACTATAATGGCCACTCCCCTGGACAAAGAACTATAATTTGCAGCAACTATTGTTTTAACCCATTTTCTTTTCCTTTCCCTAACCCAAAGTTGGTCATCTAAGTGAGTTTCTTGCAAGAAAGTTATATCAGCCTTAGTTTGGTATGTGAGGTGCATGGTTAAATTTCTTTTCTTTTTATCTACCATCCCTTTAACATTCCAAGAGTCTATGGTTATCATTTTTTATTAATATTGTTGAAGTTTCTCATTAGTTGATACACAAAAATACAGTTATAAACTTTTTCTGTTAGTGTATTTATCTTAAGAATAAATGTTGTGACTTCTATACTCCTAAAATCTAAAGAGGTGCCTAACCACCCATCCCTCTGTATTTGTAAATGTGCATGAGTTAAGAAACTAAAATAAACTATTATTTTTAACAATGAGGAATAGATCTATATCACAGGGATATCAGTAATAACCATACTGTTCCAAATGCAAACAGTCATCATCTAACAGACTGTGCCCATCCCACTCCTTTTATTATTTATATACTGCATATTAATTTTCAGACTTTTTAAAATATTATATTAATTGTACCCTTAGATATTATATAGAGATAAAAGGAAAAGTAGCTTTTATAAAAAGTTTTGTAGTAACAGCAACATGTTATAATTCTTAACATTTCAAGAGTTATTAAAGAGTTAACAAAACAATATTTTCAAAAACCAAGTACACTATATGTATATTTAAAGAAGGCATATTTTTAAAAATTCAACAACATTTGCATTATTCTTGCTAACAGCAACTAACTGTGGTTCTTTAAAATGTATTGGAACTTCATTTAACATTGCACTGGCAAAAGCCATATAGATCCATCATTGTGTACTCGTATATTAAAAATTAGCCAGTGCCATCTACTTGAACAAACAGAGAGAAAAGAAAAAGAAAAAAATTGTTTTTATACCTTGCTAATAGCCACATTTAAAAGTAACTCAATGGTTATGTCATCAGAATAATGATTATACATTTTAACTGAAACTACTTCTGTCTAATATTTACACTACTTAAACTATTATATCAAAGGTTATATCCCATTTTTTAAATGTAATTTAACACTTCTTTTTTGTAAGCTGTAAATGCACTTTAAAGTCATTTCTCTATGCAGACAGTGTTAGGTAGCTTTGTAACTTTTAAATGTAAAGGCAGTTACTAAAAGACAGTACCTTAAGTATTACAGTGTAGCAAAGAGGTTTTCTTTACAGGCAAGTAAGCAAAGTTATTTAGAACACATTCCACATCCATTTGTTTAAAATTTTCCCATAAGAGTGGTATATTCTTCTGTCCTGTAGTTCTTTGGAGCTGTAGCACTTGTTTAGCCTTCCAAATGGCTTTTTTGGATTAAAAGATATGAAAAGAGTTGTCTCAGGCAGGATTTACTTTGAAGAGATGCAGAAAGGTGGATTTTGTCTGGTCAGGTGTTTCTAAGGATATTTTTTCTTCTTTGTAATAAAATGTTAAAGTTGCAGGATATCTCATTTGGAAACAAATCTTATTTTTAATGAGGTAATTGCAGTATTTGCTGAGTTTCTGTCGATTTTGTTTAATTTGTAAAGGAAGATCTTGAGTAATCATAATTTTATGTGCTCTCCATGTAACATTCTTTTTAATCTTATAAGCTGACAGTATCTGTTGAACATGTGCTGAATTAAGCAGTCTGATATAGATTTGTCTAGGAAGATCACTTGTTTGTGTATGCTTTATAGCTCTGTGAGCTCTTTCAATCACTTTCTCATCCAGGAGATTTTTATTAGCCAAAAGAGAGCTTAGTATTTATTTTATTTTTGGAATAAGTTGTAAATTATCAAAGCTCTCTGGAATACCTCTTATGATAAAATTATTTCTCTGGCTTCTAGCTTACAAGTCTAACATTTTTTGCTGTAATTCTTTAATTATGGTGTCATTAGTTTGTGCTTTTTGTTGCGGTTCATTTATTTTTAGCTCATTGTCCATAATTTTAGCTTCATTTTGTTCAAGCCTAAGCACAATTTAGTCCAGAGTAGAGCCAAATGTAGTTAGCTTATGAGAGAAACCCTGCACTTCTGTTTGTAAAGGTTGTAAAGCAGTTTTCAGATTCTCCAGTGTTAAATGTTGTTCCTGTTTTAATTTTTGAGACATTTTATCAACTTCTTGTTGCTTGTTAATTTTTTGCCTTTTAGAAGTGGTTTCTTTCTCAGGAGTAGTAATTGCAGACAGTTTGTTTTTTGTGATTACAGTTTCCATCCGATCTGGCTGATTCTCCATTAATCTTGTATAGTTAGATTCCTAGTAGTAGTGCAGAATTTTAAATAAGTCTAGTTATGAACGTTGTTTTTCTTGTTACTTTCCTGTTATTAGGGCTGTTAGTCTTGAAGAATCCACACCATGTGGTTCAGGGCTCTGTTTCCAACAAGTAATTATTTTTCCTTCAGAATGGGAGAATCTTTGAAAAATAAAGATGAAACAAGTAAGTACTCATATTTCTGCTATAATCCATTGATGTTTGATATACTTTTCCTAAGCGATGCGCTGGTTTGAAGTCAGATTATAGTATAGAATGCAGGAGCTTCACTGTTGGTGTGCTTACAGGCTGTCCACCATTTTGGAATCCGAGGGAAGTTTGTCTTGACAAGTCTAAGTATTGCAAGATAATTTGTTTCTGGTAGGTACATGCAGGGTGGGGTTTTAGGCTCCTCAGAAAGTGATTTCAAAAGGGTTGCTGAGCTTAGGTGGTCATACATTTCGTGTGATTTTTTTCTGTTTTCTTATTTGTGCTAGCTACATTCAGGAATAAAGGGTTAAATGAGTGTGGGTTGTGCGTAGTGGAAGCATGCATTGGGGGGGGGGATACCAAAGTATATTAGACTGTCAACTAGCTCTTGTTTAACAAGCCAAGAAAGGTGATGATTACATCTCCAGAAAAGAGAAATTAGCCTGCATCAGTGGAATAGAGAGACAAAGCAGTGACTAAGGCTCAGAGTGCCCTGAGATTGATAACAGCTTGAGTGATTGATATTTCAGGCAGGAAGTAGGTGCCATCCCATTCTTGAGAGATGTTTCTATGCACTAGAACACAATTTGCAGCTGATTCCTGGTAGAGGGTTGGAATCTGCTGGTGGTATTACCTTTAGAGAAAGGACTGTGTCTGTGTCATTACAGAGGCAGGTTCATATGACAGGAAGTGCATTGCACATAACTTTCTTAGGATGGCATAGGTGTATGTAGGTAGCAGGAACTTAGGAGTAAAAGCACTGCTTAGGAGCAGTTTGATGGACCATCAGGGTGCCATAAACTTCTCACTGGCACTGACCATGCCTTGTTGCTAGTTGGTGGGGGGGGGGGCTAATCAAGTTTGGTATGCCCATTTAATCTGGCAGGGCCCGTGGGAGTAGTTGACAGTCAACTGTGATGAAGCAAACATGATACAAAAAAAAAGGAAATGTATTAAATAAAAAACAAAAAAAATCAAACTGTTATAAACAAAAAACGTCTGACAAAGAACTACTGGGTCTACACGGAAAACAAAGAAACACACAGTATTGTTTACTTTCCTTTATTGACTTAAGCGATTTTGTCCTGCTAAGTTGCAGAACCTCTTCAGATGTAAAAGCTTGCTAGGAGCAAACATATATAGTTAAAACACATTTGGTCACCTGCTCACATCTACCAATACCTAATCCAAATCAATTAACCAATTAGTAACCGTATTTTTCAATTAACTATACTAGTCTTTGGCTTATAAAATATAAACAAAAATCCAAAAGGTATATAAAAATGTATAACAATATAAATATGCAGATAAAATGTGTTTCTGTATTTATATGTCTAAGTATTGTCATACATAATAAATGTCTAAAGCATATAAAAACAACATATACTACAAGAGGTTCTTGTGTAAAAAATTCCTATATGGAAAATACCTAAAGAAAGGTGTATGTATAAAAAAAAAAAAAAAAAAAAAAATATATATATATATATATATATATATATATATATATATATATATATATACATATTGTTATTGGCATTGCCTATGACTACCTATGGCCTCATTAAAAAATAGTCCCTGCATGCTAAGCAATTGCACAGCTTGAAGAAACCATGTAAAAAGCACAAAATAAGACAGCAAACTGTGGTGCTGATACAAAATAGTAATATTTAATACATCAGCAAAAGAAACAACAAACCGGTTTCGGCTAAATGGTTACATAGCCTTCCTCAGTGTTTAGAA